>NC_048231.1:24295265-24299447 GCF_002007445.2 Ailuropoda melanoleuca | reverse complement strand
TAATTCAAATCCTAATGATGCAGACATTGCTGGCTAAGTGAATAAAAATTGATAAGGCCATTTGGGGTACTTAGAGAACGAATGTGTCTCTTTATGTTATTTTCAAGATCATTGATTTTAAAAAAATAATGTAAAAAAACGAATCTGCTTTTGCCTAAGAATAGCCCCATAGACAAAATAAATTTTTCTGTCTTGGAAGAAATAGAGTAATTTTTACTTTTATTTGCCATATGTAAAAATACGGGGAAAAGGAATTTGAACTCAACATAAAGTACAGGTCTGGGAATTAGAAAGCGGAAGAAGAATTTATGGAACAAGTATAGATTTATTTGAAAGGCTAGATTAATTTTCACATGCTTATGCATGAAATGTTATTGCCTGTCTATTCCATTACGTGTTAATAATAAAATAATCCATATGTGCAAAATGGATGTGTCACACCAAGAGAAAATGTTTAAAATGCCAAGTAATAAATGTATGAAAAATGCTTTACTGATGGTTTCATTTTGTAAATTCTTTTGAAGATTTTTTTTTTTCATTCTTCTGGATCACAGAAAGCAAGGGCTCTCTGCTCTTCATACAAGAATCTTGTTTGAGTACAATTTTACATCCATTCAGTTTATATTTAACCAGAAACTTAAGATATAATGCTCTATAATTTTTTTAACTAGTATTTAAAAACACGTCGAGCTGTGAGGTTGATTTTCCGAGCTGCACGGCTTTGAGAGAAGCTTAATGGATGATGCCAAGTCCTTTCTTTTTTATGCTTTGAACTTTTCCTTTTTCAGTGTTCCGTGTTTAAAATAAAGTTTTGGAAGACTAAGTTTGGTCTTCACTTTCCTCTTGGATCCGATGCTTTTCTTTCTGGCAAATATTTATTTATCAATTTCTCCCCTTTGGTATCTCACAAGACTTCAGTTTTCATTAATTCAATAAAATATTTGATAGCAGAGCACATTACCCCCAGAGCCTATCTTTCATCATGAAATTGCTCTTTTGTTTATGTAAAGCCAATGGGGTCCCTTAGCGTTATAGAAGACTTTCATTGCTGGACTGCTCATTTGATTTGCTTCAAGTATTAGCCAGTCCACTTTTTTTAATAGCTTATTAGATATTTTTTCCTCATCTACTTTACCAATATTTTGAAGATGACAAGGATTCGAGTTTGGTTATTTTTCCATGATGAACATTGGCTTTAGACCAGTCTCATTTTTTTTTTTCTCCGTTGTCCTGAGCATCTTTCTGTTTTAATGCCCAAGTGGACATGTGTTGGTTAAGTTAAGATTGTGGAATCACAATCTCCATGGAACTCTCAACAATAGCAATTTGTTCCCTATCATCCATAGATACACCGCAGCCATGGAACACTAACTTTTACAAAGCTAATCACTATTCATGCCATAGTGAGGTCATAGCTTGCTTTGCAGTAAAGTTGTTTTTGATGTGGCATTTTAAGGACATCTATGGGACTGCCACTTTGTCCAGTACTGGATTACATCAGTTCACTTGTTCCTGGATCCTTTTTGCTTTAGTAGCATGGTCAGGAACACAGGCTTTGGGCTCAGGCAGGTCTTAGCTCTAATACTTGCTCTGCCACTTATTTGCTAAATGATTTAATTAACTAATTTTTCTAAGATGGAGAAGAGACTGTGGATATTTCTATTTTTAACAATTCTGGATTAGATGAATTCTAACAAAACTTCTGAATTAGTTCTATTGAGAACCATTAAGATAATTAAAAATAAAACAAGTGCTTGGAGACATCAAAGAAAATCATGGTAGTGGTGACTCAGGAGGCCAAGATCCTGGAGGAGGAGGCTGTGCGCAGTGAGATAAGCCCAGGACTGGGAGCACGCCACTCATTGTGATGTTTTCTGATCCTGGAAAAGTTGCCTAAAAGGTAGACAAACTGAGTGGTTCTATTGGAAGTCTCACAAAAAGAGGCAGACAAAACTGATGCTCAGGGCGACCAAGGCTTGAAAGAGTCTGATACACTTTGGTTTGGGATCATGACGTAGGGGTTAATGGAAGAAGCCGTAGAATATCATTGTTATTGGTTAAGACGGAGGTTAGGACTAGGTTAAGGTGATCCTAGAATGCTGTCTCTTAGCCTGACCACCTGTCAGAAGTAAAATTGAATTATCTCTAGGGAATGAAGACAAAGTGATGTGTGGTGGTGNTACTCAACATCTCCATGGGGAAATTATTGCAGCTGTGCAAGGGAGATTGTACTATATTTAATTACCCACTAATGTTTGAGACCAACTTCACACAGATTAGCAAAGAAGAGAAGTGATCAATAAGCCCAACCTTGTTCAAGTGGTGACTGTGAGCATCCACTCGCCCCAGCCTCTCACTATCTGATGTCGTGCTGCTGGTACGATGAGCTACAAGCCGTGAAGAGTATGTCCACTGTAGTCCAGCCACACAGGGAAGAGGCCAAAACCTACAATGGTCTTAGAACTACCTGGGATGCTTCCCGTCAAGTTTGTAGAAATCTCCATTCATGCATTATCATAAAAACAGCTCTAATACTTGCCACCAGCAGTTTTTTTTACCTTCAATTGTGTCCCCTTTCCAAAGGAATAGAAGATTTTTTCATTTACTGAGACTAAATTATCTACTTCCTGAGTCCACCAGTGGAGGGTTACATCCCTGCAGACCATCCCAGCTGGGGTCATAATGGATATACCTCTGTTTGAGGCAAACGACAAGAAGACACTATGAAGCCCTATGGAGAAAGCCATCAAGATCAGGTGAACATTGGGAGTCTTGGCACAGTTCCTGTTTGGGGCCTTCTCTTCTGGTTATGGTGATGGGGAAGGAATCTAATACACCTGCCACACATCCTGTGTTCATGAAAGCACACTCTTTCCTAACCATGACTCCTACAGTACTTGACGAAGGGGCAGCAGGGGGTAGCACCACAGTAGGCAATGTGGATGTGCCAGCGATTGAGTGTGCAGACTCAAGACAGAGAAGCACAGCACTGGTAGGACAGAGGGTAGTTCCAGAATGCCAGCAAAATCTCCAGGCTCTCTGCAGAGATAACATGACTATGGTGATTGCAGGAGCAGAGACTACCAGCAAGCCTGCTGCAAAAGCAACCTGATGGTCCAGCAGTGAGACCCTTTGTCTCAACCTTGCAGGGTAAAAGCTACATAAATGAACAGGATGGAATTCAGAAACTCCCAACATCGTGCTGAAGCATAGAGGGGAAGAAGGAAAAGGAAAGAACTAGCCAGAAGACATGTTCACCACTATAGGATAGGAGAACAAGTCTACTCTGATATCAACTTTTGCTGGTTCTTAGCCCACCATGGAACTATTACTATTAAGGGTGAACAAAAGGAAAAGCCAAAGAAACCCAGGGGCTAAAGGATCCAGCTCCTTCCCAAACAAAAACACCAACCATAACCCACTGCAAAAACATCTAGATGATTTCAAACTTTGCTGAGGAACCAACCTACAACTAGTTAAGAATCCCAAAGCAACTGGCTCTTTCTTTATGAACTTCAAAACTCATCTTACTGAACAAAAAAATTGTCCCAGGTTTTGAAATTTTAAAAAAATCCAGCAGGATTAACTAATTGTTGAAAATCAAAATCTGGCCTACTACATAAACATGGCCCCAGGTCCTGAAAGTAACAGACCCAGAGGGACTGAATCTTTCTTAGTGGACTTCAAAGCCAGTTCTACTATGCAAATACCAGTCCCAGGTCCCACAAGATAGGATCCAGATGAATTGGCTCTTTATTAAAGAACCTCAAAGCCCAATGTTCTGCACCTGATACAGAGGTGGACATCATGTTTAAAACTGGAGGAGAGCAGCATGGAGACCATCATGCAGTCAGCAGAAGACGGTGGGGGCTTGAGGTTGCTGGTACCATGATATCAGAGACCAAGGAGACAATATGTTTTAAAGTCTACCAAAACATACACACACACACAATTAAAAACAAACAAACAAACAAAACAGAGGATGGGGACCAAGTTGTTTCCAGTTTAGCAGCTTTTTAAAAAAATTTACTAAAACCACATTTTCTCAGAATGAAACTTGATCTTCTTTTTGAATTTACATGTTTCACAGGATAGTAGTGACTTCCCAGTGGAATCCATACTGCAGCCTGAGATTCTTGTCTCCAGTCAGCACAGCCCAACCTCACACCTATGTTTAACAAA
>NC_048231.1:24195859-24295111 GCF_002007445.2 Ailuropoda melanoleuca | reverse complement strand
AGAAGACACTATGAAGCCCTATGGAGAAAGCCATCAAGATCAGGTGAACATTGGGAGTCTTGGCACAGTTCCTGTTTGGGGCCTTCTCTTCTGGTTATGGTGATGGGGAAGGAATCTAATACACCTGCCACACATCCTGTGTTCATGAAAGCACACTCTTTCCTAACCATGACTCCTACAGTACTTGACGAAGGGGCAGCAGGGGGTAGCACCACAGTAGGCAATGTGGATGTGCCAGCGATTGAGTGTGCAGACTCAAGACAGAGAAGCACAGCACTGGTAGGACAGAGGGTAGTTCCAGAATGCCAGCAAAATCTCCAGTCTCTCTGCAGAGATAACATGACTATGGTGATTGCAGGAGCAGAGACTACCAGCAAGCCTGCTGCAAAAGCAACCTGATGGTCCAGCAGTGAGACCCTTTGTCTCAACCTTGCAGGGTAAAAGCTACATAAATGAACAGGATGGAATTCAGAAACTCCCAACATCGTGCTGAAGCATAGAGGGGAAGAAGGAAAAGGAAAGAACTAGCCAGAAGACATGTTCACCACTATAGGATAGGAGAACAAGTCTACTCTGATATCAACTTTTGCTGGTTCTTAGCCCACCATGGAACTATTACTATTAAGGGTGAACAAAAGGAAAAGCCAAAGAAACCCAGGGGCTAAAGGATCCAGCTCCTTCCCAAACAAAAACACCAACCATAACCCACTGCAAAAACATCTAGATGATTTCAAACTTTGCTGAGGAACCAACCTACAACTAGTTAAGAATCCCAAAGCAACTGGCTCTTTCTTTATGAACTTCAAAACTCATCTTACTGAACAAAAAAATTGTCCCAGGTTTTGAAATTTTAAAAAAATCCAGCAGGATTAACTAATTGTTGAAAATCAAAATCTGGCCTACTACATAAACATGGCCCCAGGTCCTGAAAGTAACAGACCCAGAGGGACTGAATCTTTCTTAGTGGACTTCAAAGCCAGTTCTACTATGCAAATACCAGTCCCAGGTCCCACAAGATAGGATCCAGATGAATTGGCTCTTTATTAAAGAACCTCAAAGCCCAATGTTCTGCACCTGATACAGAGGTGGACATCATGTTTAAAACTGGAGGAGAGCAGCATGGAGACCATCATGCAGTCAGCAGAAGACGGTGGGGGCTTGAGGTTGCTGGTACCATGATATCAGAGACCAAGGAGACAATATGTTTTAAAGTCTACCAAAACATACACACACACACAATTAAAAACAAACAAACAAACAAAACAGAGGATGGGGAACAAGTTGTTTCCAGTTTAGCAGCTTTTTAAAAAAATTTACTAAAACCACATTTTCGCAGAATGAAACTTGATCTTCTTTTTGAATTTACATGTTTCACAGGATAGTAGTGACTTCCCAGTGGAATCCATACTGCAGCCTGAGATTCTTGTCTCCAGTCAGCACAGCCCAACCTCACACCTATGTTTAACAAAACCAGTGGGGGGGGGGGGGCTTCCGCTTGCCTTGGTCTGTCCCCCTTGGGTTTTTCCCAAGACTATGGCTAAAAGGCACAATCCATGGCCTAAGAAGCACTATCATTTCCCTTTCCTCTTCCTCTCTTTCCCCCTCAAAGTCCTTGAATGTAGATGTTAAGTCCATTCCATAGATTAAACAAGAACCAGAATTCACGTTTCCTCAGGATAGTCCAGGAAGGGAGGAGAGAGAGAGCGTTTTCTAGTAATCAGAATAAGAAAAGTTTTCATCTACACTTGATAATTTTACTTGTAGGTATGTACCCTGGTGAAGCTCTCACATGTATATGTCCCAGGGAAACAACTATGAGAATATTTGTATAAAAATAATTTATAAGAGCAAAACACTGGAAATAGCCTCAAATGCCCATCAGTGAGAGGACTGATAAATTATAGCATATAACACACACACACACACACACACACACACACACACAATGGGGTATTATACTACAGTTGTAGCTAAGAACATTGACATGGATCAGACCCATTGAGTTAAGAAAAAATCAAGTCACAGAAAATTAATTTACAGAACAGTTCTATAATAACACCAAACAAGTTATACAGGGTACAAATTTGGCAAGATTAGAGGTAAACAATATGTCTGTGGCATAAAGTAGGGATATAAATGAGTTTCAATAATTTGGGGAATTATTTTATATCATAAATAAGATGGTTGGTACACATGTATTAATTTTTGGATACTTTCACATGCTAACATTTCTAAAATCAATGTGCCTTTAAATGATATAGTTATCATTGTCAGTGTTTTCACAGAAAAAAATTTAATCATTTTGTTTTAGTAAAATTTTCATTTTATAGATTCACAAGATTGATAGGTCAAAAACCAAAGTGTGAAGTATCTGCTTTTAATAAATATATAAAAAACGTTTGAAGTGACAAGAAAAAAAAGGCATTCAAGAAGAATCATTTGAATGAAAACCAAGAGAAAGAACAAACAATACAGACACATAGGGAGTCTAAACAAAATAATTAAAATTGGCGTTGTTTTAGTTTCCTAGGGCTGCCAAACAAAATATCACAAACTGGGTGGCTTGAACAACAGAAACTTATTTTCTCACGGTCCTGGAGGGTAGAAGTTGGAGATCAAGGTGGTGGCGGGGTTGATTTCTTCTGAGTCCTCTCTCCTTGAGTTGTAGATGGCATAATACGAGCAATAATAAGAGCCTCAAAGTACTTAAAGCAAAAATTGACAGAACTAAAACAAATAAAAACCAGAAAAAGAGATTAAAAAAAAACAGAAAAAAGACAAATCCACATTCATTGTGGAACATCTTTTAGTTATGGATAGGAAAAAAAAAGGACAAAAGTCATTAAGAATAAAAAATAGTTCAATAGAATGTTAATAAATTTGACTTGATTGTCATATATCATGGCCATAGAGAGATCACAACTTAAGCAGAATAAACATTTTTTCAAATATGAATACAATATTTACAAAAGTTAACTGCATACTGGTATCTGAGACATGTTTTAATACATTTTACATGGTTGATATCATACAAATTGTTTACCGGCCACGTTGTGCAGATAAAATCAAAAATAAAAAGAGGAACGTAAAATCCCCGTTACATTTGGAAATGAAAAGATGCACTTCTATCCTATACAGGGATCAATAAGAAATCACAATGGGATTTCCCCCTCCAGTCCCCAGCCTGCCAGAAATTTTTTGAAACTAAATGATAATGAAATATCAAAACATGTAAAGCAGCCAGCACTGTGCTTAGAAACAAATTTACAAACATAATTATATAAAATTTAAAAATACAAGAAACACATCATAACAGAAAAATAAAATCAATCAGAAGCAACAAATAAAAATAAATAATACAAATAAGAAATAGTAAGAATTAAAGGAAGAAATAGAAATAAAAAAGACCAATGAACAAATTATCCATCCTGTGAAGATAAAGAACCAAATTAAGACCAGAACACAGCTAATGCCATAACCAATTATTGAGTGTCCTTATTCAACTGTATTGCTAAAGGATCATTCAGAAATACTTACTGATTGGTCTTTAAATC
The DNA here is from genome assembly GCF_002007445.2 of Ailuropoda melanoleuca. Taxonomy (NCBI): domain Eukaryota; kingdom Metazoa; phylum Chordata; class Mammalia; order Carnivora; family Ursidae; genus Ailuropoda; species Ailuropoda melanoleuca. The sequence continues at coordinate 24,291,557 of NC_048231.1, read as the reverse complement.
TGAATCTAGGAAAGTTACTGGTACCTGTGATTAGCTGAATACTAGAATGGCCTTCCAGACGTCACACTCCTTGGTATACATACCCTGAATAATGCCCTCCCCATGAGTATACACAGGACAGGACAGGTGTTTAAGACAGAATAACCTTTTTATAATTTTTTTATGTTCCTTAGTAAAGGTGAATTGGTCTTGCAGGTACAATTAATGGTTTCTTTTTTCGGTTGATTTTGAGTTAATCAAAAGTGAGATTATTTTGAGTGAGGTTAACTTAATCAAGGGAATCCTTAAAACAGAGTGTAGGCTTTCACTCAAGAGAGATTAGAAATAAAAGGTGATGATCCATGAAGAAGTAAGCTGCGGGCTGCGAGAATGCCTGGGAAAGGTTCTATAGGTACCCCGGTAAGAAACTAAGAAACTTCTAGAAACTGATAGTACCTTCCATCCTGCAGCCAGGAACCTCATTTCTACAGCCACAAAGAACAGAATTCTGGCAAAAACCATTGAGTTTGGAAGGAGAGGTCAAGCTCCAGAAGGGAACTACATCTTGATTGACATCCTGATTTCGGCATCCTGAGACCCTAAGCAGAGAACCCTACTCTAATTCCTACATAGTAATTGTATGTAGAAAATAAATTGAAATATATATTTTTAAAATATGGAATCTTGGTAAAGCTCTGATTAACTGATTCTCACTATATCAGGAAAGAAAATATTTGGCTCTCTTTTCAACATGATGAATGTAAGTATGATTTATTGGCACTGAGCGTTGACAAGGCATTAGCATAGGCACCCAAGAAGGGGAGGTGCACAATGAGCCCCAAAATGCATTTAGGCAGAGAAGGCCATTTCCTAAAGGACTTCAGAATATAATAAAGTTAATTATGCACTGATTACAAGAGAATTGAGGAACAGCTCTGCTATTAATTAAGCCTGGAAACCTCACCTCGGGGTAGGACAGTTACCTGGGCTTGGTTTCTGAATTGAGCATTGGCATTCCAAACCCTGTAAAATCTTATTAAATTTTCTCAACCCTGAAAAAAAAGTAATTGTACAGAACTTAACAGTTTGAAAAGAATACAAACCCCTTGAGAGACCAGATGTATTGATTCCAATATTGCATTATCCTGAAAGATTAGTTTGCATCCATTAAATGTGAATAACTGGCTCTTTTCTTTGATATTACCACTGTGGAAAAGTTCTCTCTGGAGAAGTGATCTTTTCTTGCATTCCCATCTGCCTTTTTTTTCCCTCTCCCTTGAGAGTCTTAGTCTGTTTTCCTCAGGTTATTCTGTAATCTTGGTTAGAAATATTTCTGTCATGGGGATAGTCAGTACATCATTTTGGAGGGTAATGAAATGAACGTATATTCATAACTAGCTAACAGCTGAGCATTGCATGAGACACTTAAACATAGTCACAATATTTACTTATTAATGTTCTTATTGTTATTTTTTCATAGCAAAAAGTTATTTGAGCATTTACTCCGTTAATGAAACATTGTTTCAATTCACAGAATCATAAAAGCCAAGCAGAATCTTTTCATTTCTACTGATGGGGAAACTCAGAGACATTAAGTATCCTGCACAAGGCACACAGCCAAGAAGAAAAGTATCTGGGTTCAAGCCAAGTTGGTGACACTAAGACCATAGACCTTTCACCAAATATCTATTTTTATCTCTTAACTTCTGTCTCAGTGTGTGTCTGAGTTTCTCTGTGTGTGTACGTGTGTGTGCAAGCCAGAATTCCTGAGTTCTAATCCTTGCTTTACCATTTGGCCCATTGCTCTAAGATTCTTGATTCAGTTTCTTCATCTGTAAAGCAGGGATAATGCCTATTTCATGGAGTTATTGTGAAGATCAACATATGAAAAATACTTAGAACAGAGTCTGGAACCTGGTGTTATATAAGAAATGCTATTATGATTTTTCAACCAGGCTGCTGTGAGTAAGATCAGACAATCAAACAGAGATCCTCTCTTAGATTCTTCTGTACCTACCTTCACTCACCTGCATCTTCCCTATCACTACACAGGCAGGTGTGTGGGAGCTAGTGTTCTACACATCCAGCACCCCGTAGAAGCCAACATAGATAAGAGCAGTCTTATCTATCTTATCTTTAATGAGTTGCAAAGCTAGAGATGGAGATCCCACCACCCCCAAAAAGAGCCTATGAATGTAAAACAAGAGCGTCATTTTTCTCCTGTAAGCCGAACTGATACACCTCCCTTGGTGAAAATGCACTATCTTTAGGATTACAACCATTCCGGCAAGAGCCACAAACTCAAACACTTGCAGCTATCCAGCATCTGGCAGTAACAAGAAGGAGTCGGGTGAACAGAATAGTGGAGAGTCCATGTTCCGTAAAAGCTTCAGAGCAATTCTGCCCAGTTTGGTGGAACATAGAGTGTAGGTTCTTTTCCAGAAACTGGGCAAATATTAACATTTATTTATGAAGCACTAGTTTTCCCAGGAACTATTCTGAGGACTTTATACATATTAATTTACTTAATCTTTAAGACACAACCCCATGTGATAGTTACTACTATTATCTCAATCTTGCGAATGAGGAAACGGAGAAAGGAAGAGGTTAAATGCCCAGCTCAACATCATTTACCTGAGAAATGATGAACCCAGTATTCTTAGACACATACCTGTAGTGACTTCAGTCGTATTGATATACCCAGGCCTGAGCTGAACATTTTATTGTTAATGATTTTATTTATTTATTTGTTAGAGAGAGAGAGCACAAGCAGGGGGAGCAGCAGGCAGAGGGAGAAACAGGCTCCCGCTGAGCAAGAAGCCCTAAGCGGGATTTGATCCCCGGACCCTGGGATCATGATCTGGGCCAAAGGCAGATGCTTAACCAACTGAGCCACCCAGGTGTCCCTGAGTTGAGCATTTTAAACACCAAAAAACACAGCCTGCCTTGGTGGACAATTTATTAAACTCAAAAGAAAACACTTTTTTTTTTTTTTCATTTCAACAGATAGGGAAACTGAGATTCAAAGAGAATGAGTATTTGGCCCAAGGTCTTAAAACATGTTACTATTTAGGAATCTCACCAGCCCTTCAATGAATTTAAGATCCTCAATTGCTCTGTTAAACTTTATTATGCCTTCCTTCAGCCTCATGAAAAAAATGAAAGGGTCACAGTAAGGAACTGAGTGAAGTCTTTGTTTGTTTTTATCTGGAAAAAAAATCCAATACCAAGACCCAACTGCCTATCAGTTCCAGCATGGAACTGTTTAATGTTCCTGTTGTTCTCTGGAAGAAGACAATTCCCTTACAAATTCCCCAGACTCTTACTCAGTGACCACTTGTTAGTGAGGGATCTCTCTGGAGGCAATTATTTATTTTTCCAGATATGTCACATCCTAGGGCAAAATGCTTTCTCTGGAGGTCCTAAAGACAAAGACCAGGTAGAAATACAGTGAACAGTATAGGTCTTTCAATTTTATGTCTGCAATATCATATTTATAGTTTGAGACTCCGGGATCTCGTCCTTTGGTCTTGTATCTTCTGTTCCTGGGGAATGTGGATGACTCACAGGGACAGACAAACAATTTAGAGCCATCTGAGGCTCCGTAATCTTTCACATGTCTCCTACTGGTTTCCATAGAGAAGCTCTATTACCATGTCTGTCAGGGCTCTGACTGATGCCCTCAGCTAGACTGTAAAAGACACTCGTACAGAGAGACAAGCATTGGAATGGCTGTCCGTTGGCTCACTGGGGTGGCTCAGGTTGCCTGTGGAGCAAAGCAGCTCTAAGGAGTGGTAAGAGTTGTTTGTTGTTTCTTTGAACCAACACTAGATATTCTTAGAGAATTAACTTTATTTTTTAATCGCAGCACACCCTCAATTTATAAAAACAATCATACTTTTAAGTATCATCCTTTACAGAATGTTTTCGCCTGGTGTGGTAAAAAGATTAAGGCAGGCAAGGTGATATCTTGGCCCTTTTGCATACTAGCTGTGTGGTCTTGGACATATTATTAGAAGTACACAAATATTACTTTTTCCCCCAGTAAAAGGAAAAGCCTGATGTGGAGAGAGATTCTATAAGAAGGAGGTAGCTTTCAGTGGCTAACAGCCCTGTATTTAAATTTAGATAAACATAGGTTTGGATCTTGACTCTGCTGTGTGATCTTAGGGAATTAACATGTTTCAGCTTCATTTTTCCACATTTTAAAAACAGAGGTACTATCTATCTGGAAGTTATTATAAAACTTAAAAGAGATAATACGCGCAAAGTACTTAGCAAATTCCCAGGCATATAGTAAATCATAAAATAAACGTTTGTTGTTTATTAGATCACAACCACTACTACCCTACTAGTTTTACAACTAACACTATGATTTTGCTCAGGAGAATCTTTTCTAGGGATGAACTCTTTGTATTAAGTAGTCCCCTGGAAGTATGGCTTTGCTATCAAAATTGAATAACTTAAACTCTTGTGAATGTACAGAAAAAGGAAGGAGGAGTCACGGGGAAAAAAGAGAGAGAAAAGTGGAGGGGAGCATGAAGGTTACATGTGAAATGTCAGGGAGACCAGAAAACCCAAGAGGAAAACTTGAAGGTACTCAAGTGAGCATAAAGTCAAGAACAGGGACCAGAATTCATTGAATATTAAATGGAGATTAAATTCTAGTGTTCATTAGGTACTTTTGTTCTTTTTTGTTTTTAGGGAAAAGACTCCGACTTTCTCTTGAGTTGCAAAGGATAAATTCATGGTAGTTGGTGAATTGATTGATGTTAACGACACAAGCAAATCAAGCAAAGTTGCAAAATTGTATGAAAGTCAGGGTAGCAAGCAGAAGTCATGGGCATAGATATTCCAGTTTGAAAGGAATCAGACAGTGAACAGGAAAATGAGTTCAGAACTCAAGGAGGAAGGAGCATCAGGGAACCCAAGAAGTTAAGCTCACAGGTAGCAGAGCTTGGGATCAGAGAGAGCAGTCAGTAGAAATCAGAGTGAATTTAAAATCCTCAGGTTACTTTATCATCGACTCTTCCTTTGACCTCTCCTTCCAGAACTGCAGCCTGAAAATGTTATGCCAACATAAAGAAGTGGAATTGATGGACTGTAAAGAGAACTGGGGGCTGGCCATGCAATCATAATTTTCTCTTGCTGTCATTTTTCCCCTAAATTAAGTGATTTTGACCTTGGACAAATTACTTAGCCCCTCTGAACAGAAGTGTCTTTGCTCATAAAATGGGGATATTATATTTTCCATGCAAGGTGGCTTTTTTTTTTTTTGAGATTTAAATGAAATGATCAATGTGGCACTCTTCACCCAGGACCTTATACATGTTGTAAGCACAATAAATCAATTTTGTTCTTAAGAAAAATACGCTTATATAGCCAAATTGAGTAGGTACTAGAGGCTTCCTTTTTTTCTGTATCTAATCTGCCTATACATGAACACTATTCCGCCAATTCTTTCTCCATTCATGTGGGTTTTTGAGTGGTCCCGAATGGCACCATGAACTATATAATAACTGCCAAATTGAGAACTAGTCAACCAAATATCACATTTATTGAATATGAACTGTAAATTGGCACAAGTTAGGAGCTTTTCCCACGAAGACAAACCAGGCTAAATTCTTGGTCTCAAGTGCTAAAAATGCATGGACAACAGGAAGTGAAACACACACACACACACACACATGCACACTCATACACATGTGCACACACACATATACACACATGATGAGCATCTTTCAATACAGTGGCTTTTGGCATGTTAAAGGCAGTCATTATTTGAATAGTTCTTTTCCAGAAAATATATATTTTTGTGGGCGTGCATCTCTGTTGGTATCCTTAGAACTTAGAGCCTTTCCACACTGGGAAAAAGGGTCAGTTATTGGAGGAAACTTTCTTAAGGGCTTGAATTTCCTAAGGATTTTATATACCCAGTTAGCTTTCATCTCCAGGTGTCATAAAGTAACATTTATCAAACTTAGATGCCCTTTCTTGTCATTTTTTTTTTAAAGATTTTATTTATTTATTTGACAGAGATAGAGACAGCCAGCAAAAGAGGGAACACAAGCAAGTGGAGTGGGAGAGGAAGAAGCAGGCTCATAACGGAGGAGCCTGATGTGGGGCTCAATCCCATAACGCCGGGATCACGCCCTGAGCCGAAGGCAGACGCCTAACCACCGTGCCACCCAGGCGCCCCCCTTTCTTGTCATTTTAAAGGAAGAAAAATTTTGTCTTAAGCACATTATTTAACTGTAATGAAAGTCTTAAAATATTGGCAAATGACTGAAAATAATTTTACAATGTAACAGCTACTACATGCAATAACTAGATATATCTACCAGCAGACTTCCATGTTCTCAATAGATGTGTTTGTAAATTGTATAGTTATAGTTAATTTGCTACTGTATATTTAAAAGGCTGCCCCAGAGCTCTTGTTAAATCTTGCTTTTGTAGCATTAATTATGATTCAGTGGGACTTTCAACAAAATTAAATTCTGAATGAAGCAAAGGAGAATTGTTCCCTAGAATGTTATAGTTAGGCCTACCAATGATCACAAGATGTGGTATTATTGTTATTATTTCTTGTAGATTGGACTCTTTTTTTTTTCCAAATAAAATTTAACAAGGAACTGATGTTCTTGGTAAATAAACCGCAGAGCTTCTTAGAGGCACCTGTCTATGCTGATGTGTTCCAAAGGCCATACAACAGGCATCTGCAGGAAGACCCATATCAAAATCAAACAGAAATACTATTTTTCAACTGTGTAAAAATCACAGTGTTCAAAAGGAAAGGGGCTTGAACTTGGGCTCTTTAAGCTGTATATTTCTGGGAATGTAGATTTATTTCTAAGGCTCTGTTTCTGCTTTTATAAAAAGGAGATAATTGTATCAGTTTTAGTTACTCCACGGGGTGTTTTTATGAATCAGCACGTGTGTGTGTGTGCGTGTGTGTGTATCATAAGTAGATTTAAAATCCATCTTCACTGCTCCCTCCAAATCTAGTCAATTGTCCTGGTTCTTAAAGTTGCCCTGGTGCTCTTTGGAGTTACTCTGTTTTCTGGATATGCCTCACTGGGGACTATGTGGCAATTACCAGTATACTTAATGAGCGTGCCTAGATCCTTATGTGAGCAGTGATTCCTGAGTCTTCTAAATACCGCCATAGGTGTGGAATGATCTTCCATGTAAATACAGCTGATGGAGGTACCCAAACTTCCATGTAAATACAGCTGATGGAGGTACCCAAACTTCTCACATTTCCTAATAGGCATATGCTGATGAAGTTAACTCTGGGCCGTTAATCTGTGTCTGAGAGTCCCACCTCAAAAAGGAAATAATGGAGATAGAGACACCCCAGAGAATACACCAATGGAGCCAGACGCTCTAGAACATTGGTGTGTTCTAGAATGAACAGGGAAGCTTACTAAAAGCAGATTCTTAGAACTCTTTACCAGATAATCTGATTCAACAGAAGGCAGTTTAGGAATCTGCAATTTTCACAAACATTTGAGATAATTCTGGTGCGTGGGAAAGACTAACCAGTGCTGGTAAAACTATTTTAGGCAAGCAGCTACATGCATTTAACCAACATGACGGACTAATGGCAGAACAGTGGAGATGGGGGAGCAGCCATATCGAAAATCTTCACATGGCGTAAGGTGGCTTTTAGTGATGCATTTGTTTTCATTAATTAAAATGAACGTAGAAAAATTAAAAAGGAACATAAAAGTCTTGGGTCTTCAGATCCCTTTATTCTGCATTTTTTCCCCTGGGTCTTATTTTCTCTCATTCACCTTTCTCCTTAGCCATGGAGGGTGAAGTGCTCCCTGCAGGCTGATTAAATTCACCTTCTCAAGCCCCAGCATCAGAATTTTCTCTCCAAGATTGACTCCGGATCCCTGGCTCTGATACTGCAGCAGCTGTGTGTTGCCTATTCTTACCTGCACAATTGGGAAAGGAATTGTAAGGAATGGATCCTGCCCTTATTTTTATTGTCCCCTTGCTCTGCTCAGGGAGCACAAATTCGAAATGTTGTAATCCCCAAACCGAACTCCATTCCAACAAACAAAATCCACTTTAGACTTAACTATTCCTAGAATATTTACATATGAGATGGGGTTTCATAATTCCGATCATTCCCTAATCGGTAACAAGTACTAGAACTTTTTTTGAGTAATCCTTCGCTGGTTTCCCCCATCCCCAGCCAGGTGTGAAGAACAGCAGATGGAAGGAGATTTTTCTATCCATGTGACATAGTGAACACAGGAACACAGGCCTATGTGCTAAACTTCAGCATGGCAGGATGAAGACTATTCAGTCTCAAAGTAATAAATATAGGGGAATACTTCCCTGAAATGTATGCAGACTTTAGAGTCAGAAAGAATCATGTTTGAGTTATACCTCAGGACCTACCAATTTTATGTCCATAAGCACATTCTTAACCTCACCAAACCGCAGTTTCTGAACAAGATAACACAGAGATGTTATATACTTTGTTGCATTATTGCTGACATAGAAAATACATTCAACTAATGTTTTCTTTACTTTCCTTTTCTTCCTACGTCATCTAGAAGATAGAGAGCTTACATAACTTATACCCAGAATAGCAAATGCTAAAATTAAGAATAAACTTTCATAAAGAAAGATTACTCTACACAAATGGTCAATCCTTATTTCTTTTACTTTTGTTTCTATATTTTGCAGATGTTCTTTTTCCGTATGCAGCTAAACAAGGGACTCAAATACAGTTAATTTCCCCCCACTTCTCTGTGTTTTTCTGGCCACTTCACATCCACCCCATCAAGTATGACTCTCTCCTCACTCAGGCTAACAGAGCCAATGTCACTGTACCGCCCTGGCTGTCTCTCCCGAATCTGTGCAAGGGTGTACACGGGCCAACAGACAGCAGCCACCCCTGAAAGACACTGGTGACTAATGAAGTTCAGTGTTACAGATCAGAGGCTGTGCTGTCAGGAGGAACAGACCTTTGCTGGCACGGCAGGCACACTCTGCAATCAGTTTTAGAAATGCCATGGGTGCCATTTTCTTATGTTAAGGACTACTAACTTTTATTTCAAATTTTAGGGGTCATAAAATGCATTTTGAAAGTTAAGAGTAACCCTGAAAGAAGTGTGTTTTTTTTTCTTATATTGCACTTTGGATCACATGCCGTCAGTCAATCACCCTTCAAACCCAGCAGCCTGAAAACCTCCAAGGGAAGACTTCATTGTTCACATCCTTTTTCTAGCACTGCTGACGTGGAAGGTATGGATGGAGATACAAATGGGTGCCTCTCCTGCTCACAAAGCATTATGAATAAATCCAGCTGTCCTCAGGGAGCTACCTGAGAAAGGAGGGAGATGGAATATAAACAAGGAATTACAATGCAATGTGTTTGGCGTTTCATTTAAGATGCAGGGTGTCAGGAAAAGGGTCACTCACCATCCAACGTTTGAGAACCACCTTAAAGAGTGATGAGAGTTTTCCATCTTAAGAAAATGGGTGGCATGCAGCTGAGGAAAAAGTATGTGTGTGGAAGAACAAAACAGAAGTACATGGAAGATTTGGAGAAGTGGAATAAATCAGCTGTCACTACGTAGAGAATAAAAATAAGTAGAATGGAGTGGGGAGGTGAGAGACAGAATGTGATGGTGGAAAGGGTTCTTAGTGAAGAACAGTTTATAGCCCCCTCTGGAATTTGTGTACATTCAGCAGGAAAAAAAATGAAATATAAGTGTCACAGGCACATAGTTTGTAACATAAAGGGTAACTTGAACAGCAATGGCGAAGATTGATGATACTAGAAGCAGGGAGCAGGGAGATCAGACATGGTTGGCTATCATCAAGGAGCTTCATGACGAGATAGAGCCCCTGGTTCTCAGCTAGGGGAGATTCTCCCCCTTCCCTGCCCCCCCCACCCACCTACCCACGTACACACAGGACACCGCTGGCTATGTCTGGAGACATTTTTGCTTGTCACCACTAGGGAACTGACACCAGCATGTGGTGACTAGAGGCCAGTGATGCTGCTAAGCCTCGGGCAACACACAAGAAAGCCCCTCGTGACAAAGAGCTACCAGTTCAAAATGTCAATAGTGTTGAGGTTGAAAAACCCTGCTCCAGACAAAGGCTCTGACAGTAGAGACAGAGAGAAGCCTAACTTCGAGGAACAATTTTGAAGAAATTTCAGGACTGGGAGAATGTAAGGAAAAAGAAAGAATCAAGGCCGTCTAAGAATTTCTCACTGTGGGGCGCCTGGGTGGCACAGCAGTTAGGCGTCTGCCTTCAGCTCAGGGCTTGATCCCGGCATTGTGGGATCGAGCCCCACATCAGGCTCCTCTGCTGTGAGCCTGCTTTTTCCTCTCCCACTCCCTCTGCTTGTGTTCCCTCTCTCACTGGCTGTCTCTGTCTCTGTCAAATAAATAAATTAAAAAAAAAATCTTTAAAAAAAAAAAAAGAATTTCTCACTGTAAGAACTTAGATGACCTTAACCAATAAGATTACTTTGAATATAATAGAAGAGGATGACATTATATTTTCTTCTTAGGGTTTCCAATAATCCATTATCCAGAAGAGGTTGAAGGATGGAAATAGATTTTTTTAGTCATTGGCTTTCAAGTTACAACGGAGAGTATGGAAGAAAGGAAATCACTGAAGTAGAGAACGTAGGGTCGTAACCAGAGTTGTGCAGCAGAATCCTCTGGCCTCAGAGGGCTATTCTAACTTGGTGGACTGAAAGTAGGTCCTAAGAATATGTCTCTTAAACATGTTTCCTAAAAAGATAAGCAATATATTTTTTGATGCCTTTCTATGTGGAGGGGAGAAATACTATAAAGAAAACAAGAATTGAAAATCGTCTGTGATGATATCTAGTTTTGTAGGATTCAGTTTGGATTCATGGAAATGTTTACATAAATCCAAAACAAAATTAAATAGAATAATATTTCCTAAAAATCTAAAGCAAAATGAAATAATACAGCTATCTATGTTTTGAGTTGGTAGCATAACAGAGAATCCACTCCAAGTGGCCTTAAAGATTTGGCAATGTCATGTAACCATACACTGTGGACTGAATCGTGCTTCCCTACTGACACCCAGAGCCCAGGAGAATATCATATGCTGAATCTTTAACTCCCAAGATAATGGATGGTATTTGGAGATGATGCCTTTGGGAGATAATTACTTTTGATGAGGTCATGAGGGTAGGGTCCTCGTGGTAGAATTAGTACCTTAAAAGAACAGGAAGGGATGACAGAGTTGTCTGTGTCTCAGCCATGGAAGGACACCTTGAGAAGATGATTGTCTTTGGCCAGGAAGAGGGCTCTCACCAGGAGCTGAATTAGCCTGCACCTTGAACTTGGACTTCCCAGTCCCCAGAGTTAAGAGAAAATAAATTTCTATCGTTTAAGCCACCCAGTCTTTGGTATTTTCTTACAGCAGCTTGAGCTGAATAAGACATCCATGTGCCAAATAGGGTTCCTGTTTTTAGTAATCATATCAGTGGTGGCTGTGGTGATGGTGCTATTCTGAGACAGTTGTATGTGCATTTTGAGCTAATATAAATGCATAATTATTCTTATATCTTTGAGAATGGGGATTTGGAGGATGAAAAAAATTAATGAGATTCAGATATATGATTCATGTGGTTCAGTAAAACTTCTGTATTAGTCATAATGTATTTACCTTAAATAAAATAAGTACATACTTTCTAACTCTGGCTAGTAAAAATACATAAAATCCCAGCAGCAATTAGCATTACCAGCACCAGATTGTGGTGTCTCAATACCACTTCTCTGGAAAAAGAACCAAGGTCCCCTGGAGAAATGGCTAAAGCCAAGTCTGTTTCTTAGTTCCTTTTTTAAAAAGATAAAAACAAAACAAAACACAACACAGTTGTCATCCTAGAAGGATGCTAGTGCATGGATTCATTATTTTGGAAATTGGTAAGAACAAGAAAGAAGACCTCTAATCTCGCATTTGTCCTTTTCTTTTACATATATATTGTGTCCCAGAGTAAAAGATTAGTTGTATGTAGAAGATAAATAAATAAATAAATAGTCTACCTAATAAATGAAAGAATGTTGAAATTGTAATACCATTATTTTGCCACTCCAACCAACATAATGAATCTAGGTAAGAGTCATTAATTGCTTCTAACATCATAAAAAGAGAGCCCACCAAATACGACATGACTTCTGCCTTCTAAAATACTCAAACACGAAACTGATGGATCATCTAGATTTATTTTCAGAAAATACAGGAGACAGAGTTAGTAAAAAATGACACCTGAGAAGCCAATCAGCAAACCCCAGATAGTGAGAAACCAAAGAAGCCACCCAGTTTCTCCAACAAATAAATAGTAAAGAAGAAAGAGAAATAAAAAGAGAGAAAAGGAGAGGATAGATAAAGAGATATTTTAAGACACTGAAGTGATGTTTATCAACCACCAACTGGAATACATAACTCTTATTCTAATTCTGATGCAATCAAGTAAGCTTTAAAATAACAATTTATTTTTTTAAAGGTTTATTTATTTATTTGAGAGAGAGAGAATCCCAAGTCGACTCCCCGCTGAGCGGGGAACCTGACATGGGACTCGATCCCAGGACCCTGAGATCATGACCTGAGTCAAAACCAAGAGTTGGATGCTTAACTGACTGAGCCATCCAGGTGCTCCTAAAATAACAATTTATGAAACAATATGGTTAATTTTAAAACTGACTAATGATATCAAGGAATAGAATGCTAAGTTTAGGTATGATAGTGGCATGTAATTTTGTTTCAAACTATTCCTTTTCTAAAATATTCACTTATATTTTTGGTTGGAAGGAAATATCTGAGATTTGCTACAAATGAATTTGGGGGATTGGGGAGTCAAAGGGGTTTAGAAGAAACAAGTTAGCTGTGAAATGAAAATTATTGAAACAGACACATGTGGATGCTTATTTTTCTATTCTCTATATTTGGTGTATGTTTGAAACTTTTCATAATAATAAAGTTTTGTAAGGCTTCTCAAGTGATTATGCGTAAGCCAGGTGATTACTGGTGCAAAGTAAGAATAAAAAGAAACAAGGTAAGAATCCTAAGACTAGTAACATGGATTTGAAGAATTTGCTGAGTGAGGATTAACATTGACAACTGACTCTCAGGGAGAAAAGGCGACATGACTTCCGGTGCAAATGCAGGAGGCGCTGGTGGAGGCTCTGAGAAGAGAAAGTTTTAGTCTCTGCACTCAAAGAATTAAAAATGGGCTCACCCGAGGTTTTTGTTATGTATTGCTCCTATCATCAAAGAGATTGTGTGTGTGTATACATGCAGACACACACTCGTATACACATATGGACACACTGGTAATTAATTACATGGGGTTTTTTGTTGTTGTTTTTTGGTTTTTTTAAAGATTTTATTTATTTATTTGACAGAGAGAGAGACAGCCAGCGAGAGAGGGAACACAAGCAGGGGGAGTGGGAGAGGAAGAAGCAGGTTCCCAGCGGAGGAGCCTGATGTGGGGCTCGATCCCAGGACTCTGGGATGACACCCTGAGCCAAATGCAGACGCTTAACGACTGTGCCACCCAGGTGCCCCTTAATTACATGGTTTTTATTTGATACTCTTATAGTTCTTATAAATCTACCAAAGGCTTTGTAATATATTTGTTTTTTTTAACCCTCTCTTATCTCCCCTCACTGCTTTCCTTGAATCCCACCACTGTGTACATCTCTACAAAATTGAACAACTGCTCAAAAGAAACATGATGGGCTTGGCTAAATTAAATTGAATTGGAGATAAGTGAGGACACATATGAAAGGAAAGAATGTGAACCTGAGATCTGGGATTATAGGAAATGTGGAAAGATTCATCTGGACCTCAGGAAATTTTAGAAGTTTGCGGAGCCTTGATCCAGATTTTATGCCCCTCTTCTTTATAATGCTGTTCAAGTTGCAAAAGAAATTTTATAGGCTAACCATTTTTGCACATTATCATGAAGGGTAGCCATAATGAGAAAAGAATTCACAGCAAAACAGTGTGCCAGGTATGTGTGGAAGAGAAGAAAAGTGGGTAGAATATGTTTCTGGGGCTTTAAACCCCAAAAGCATCGACATAAACCTCCCTCACTACTTAGGACCAGTCAGTAATGCGCCTCTGTTTCCTGTTCCCCAAACTCACGTCAACTCACTCTTGACAATGACCAAGACTATGTCTGGACATTTAAGATGAACACTCTATGGCAAGACCCTTTTGTAAGCGGCCCCCACCTCAACGGTCCCTGTGACTTGCTGTTCAGTGTGTCCGATAGCTCCAGTTTCTAAGGACAGCATGCAGCTTAAACTTGGGTAAAAGGGTCAAAGGGCAGAAATGCCATGGCGATTTGTGCTATCCTGTGAGAAAACTCTTTCACTCCAGCTACTTTTTTTTTTAACCTCCAAGAAATGTCGTTAAATTAGGACTAATTTCTCAACAAGTCAGTTCCATTTCTGAGCCTCAGTTTTCAAATTGGTCAAATACAAACGTAATTGTTCATGAACCCTATATGATCACAAAGCATTTTAAGAATTGCTTGAAGTTGTCTATACATTGAACAATATGTCAGAGTTAACTGGAAAGAAAAAAATGTGAACTGTTAATGCCACCAGGTGATTCTGCTTACCTACTTTTCAGTTCCTTAGTGCAGGCCTCTCTGAACCCCCTTGTGAAATAAATATTTACAGCTTGGGGCTTCATTGTTCACATTATCCTATGTGTGTGCCCCCACTTTAACAATTCTGAATCAGGAAGTGGCTCTATTTCCTCTGAAACAGATGACAACCCGTACATTGCATAAGCTTATACTTTTCAGGGCCCAAGAGTCTATTTAAACACATATTGAATACTGGACGCCTCAATAGAGATGTCTTGAATTACCCCCAAATAATTGTGCCATTCAAAGAACTCTAGATTGTTTCACAGGGCACGGAAGCCTATGGTCTAACAGTTGCCTCATGTGATGGGGACATCATGTGACTCAGGACAAATGGTTTATAAAGCCCAGAAAGGTTAAGAGTTGTCAGAGCCTGAATGTGCCTATTGTATTTCAGTAATTGCCACTTAGTATTTGATTTAATGAAAGCTTAGAAGTAAAGAATGTTTCTATAGACATGGCTGTTATGCTAATTTTTACTATACCCTTCTCTGTCTTCCCAAACTACATTCAGAAACCTCTGTTTTCTATTATAGAACCACTTTCACTCTCCCTGCTCTCTGCATACATTCCCAAATCTCTCAATGGCCTCATTAAAGACCACTACTGTAAATTATAGGGTCTCTGGTTAACTAGCTCGGCCTGTCCCAATCTAAAGATGCAAATTCCATTGCATATAATGGACAAAATTTATGCCTGTCTTCCATACATGTTAGGCAATCCAATCTTCTTTATAGAAGACTGTTTCTTGGTCAAATTGGTTAACTGTTTTCAATTATGTGTGTCTTGGTGGGAGCCTATGTATGCATACTTGAAACACCTTGTTATATTCTCTCAGGTCTAAGCTAGGAAAAGGTGCTTCATTGCTTTTATAAAATACCCATTGATAATAATAAAGTCAGAGAATCTGGAAGGAGCTAGTTTCATCACATTCAGCCCTTCAAGTTATACAAGCCTCTGCAGGTAATGGTAGTGGAAAATAATCATTAGAAACGTCCTATGGGAACTGAAATTCCAAAGCAGGGGCTAATTAGCCATCATTTGGGTATTACCTATTGTTCTATTGCTAACTCTATGTTGGACAGATTCCAAAACTTGAGGATCCAGGATCCAAATTTATTCTCTTATTAGTATTTACAATGATTTTCAGTCTATGCAATAGTTGGAAATTAACTGCTTTCTTTCCTGAGTATAAAGCCACATTGCCCTTTCTCTCTCTCTCTCCCTGTGTGTGTGTGTGTGCGCGCACGCGTGCATAACTGAATGAAGACAAAGAAGAAAAGAAAAGAAAAAAAAAAAAAAACCTGTCTCTGTAATCCCATACTGAGCACCTTCTGTGCTTCTTAACACCAAATTAAATCTTATGTTTTTTGTTTTCTTGTTCTAACAGGGAACAGCAGCCAAAGATGATGAAAATCTATAAGATAAATTATTCTGTTTCCCAATGAAGTTGTAGATACCACAAAAATTGTAAGAAGGAGGAGCTCTGCAGACAGCAAGTTTTGAAAAATATCAAAGCCCCGGACTTTCTCAGAAGATATGCAAGTTGCTAGATTATCATTTTGATCTCTTATAAAATCATTTCAAATCCTTTGAAAGGCAATACTGAAGGTTAATAATTAAGATGGAAGTATGAAGAATAGCTTTAAATCAATGAGATTGATTTAAACATTTAATAAATCAACATACAACTAAAGCAAGCTCTTTAGCAAAAGGGAAAAACTAAAAACTGAAGAAAAAAGTGAAAGTAACACTTTTATTTTTCTGTAGCAGTCGGGAATGGCTTCAAAAATAGCTAAGATAGACAGCTGTCTTCAAGTATAATTTAAGGAGTCCTTGGAAAGCAAGAAGGCCTGAGGATAGCTCTTCCCTGAATTTGCCACTTACACCTAAAATTGTGGTGGAAGAGAAGAAAGTACCATATGACAAGCACCTCTGGAAGAAGTAGTCTGTGACATTTGTTCCAAGTGACTTATTTTATTAAATAATATTCAAGGAAAATTCAATTTCAGAATAAGCGGAGATACTTTGAAAACCTAAGCAGCAGTTGAAGACAAAGAGGAGAACCAGAAGATGTGGTGACAGACAGTTAACATAAAGGATAGGCTTGATTACGATATTTAGAAGCCATAAAAACTGAAAAGATCATGCCACCTCTGTCACATGTTATGCAGAATAAAACTATTACCTAGATCTAGTAAATTCCAAAGGCCGATAATATTGTATCCTATTTTGAGATCATTCATTGACCTACTATATTGTGTCCTCTGCGTTTGCTCTGCCTGCCTATCCGGTATTCCACAATAGGCTGAAGAGAACTTGGATAGAAGAATTGTACTGGACGGGGTCATAGACTGGTCCTATATGTTTCCTACTTTACAATTTCAGTAACTGAGTGACTGATTTTAGATAAAACAAAGAATGCCCTCCTATAGCCTCTATCTCCTACTGGAAAAGAAAATCAAGGCTTATAGAGACATTGCACAGGAAAACACAGGCATTTTTACCTCTGTACTTGATGTGAGAGACTTCAGACTAAATCCTCAGCCACAGTTTCCTTATCATTTTATATTATGTGTCTGACGTTCCTTGAGTTCTGGCTCATGGGGAGGGATATTAGGCAATCACGGAAAAGTGTCAATGAGGGCAAGAAGAATATGACTAGAATAATCCTGGTAAACTTACAAGTACAACCTTTTACTTCTTCTGAACCAATAATGTCAACACTTATGTAGGCATCAGAATCGCCCAAGGGACTTGACTCTAGAGCGACTGAATCAGAATCCCCTGGACAGGAGTTCTGGTCTTGCTATTTTTAATAAATTCCTCAGAGAATTCTCCTGCTCTCAGCCTGGCACTTTTCTGTGGCCTGAAACTTGGGAGCCACTGCTCTTTATTCTGTTGTTTGTTATGGTCCTTTTATGTTTCATGTCATAAATCAGATTCCCAAGAGGACTTTCAACAACTTTTCAACTCTATTCTTCCATTTCTTTTAAACTCTCATTTCCTCAATGCCCTTTGCCTGTCGTAGGAATCTAATTCCTAACCCACATACATCTTCCAGGGCTTTCAAGTATATTTTACAACAGATCCTCAATGTATGTGAGTTGATGGACAGAGTGGATTCTCCCCTTCCCTCCGTAGCCCCATAAGGGCCTCCCTGGTTAAGCAACTCAGCCCACAGTTTTGCTGGTACCGAGTTTTAAAGAGAAAGTCAAATATAATGTCAGAAAATCATAAGCTAGTCATACCCATTTGTGAGATCCATGGCAGAATCACAAAAATAAAGCACTGAATGAGAAGATCTAGGTTTCAGTTCAAGTGTTTATATTCATTTGTTGAACAACTTGGACAAGTCATTTAATCTCTCTGAACCTGTTTCTTCATTTGCCACTTGAGAATTTTATTATCTGATTTATCTTCATCCAAGGGTGCCTCAAGGATCAAATTAGTAGAAAGTGCCACCAATGGGAAGGAATTACCATGAATCTAAGAAACAACTTCAAAGATCCATTCTTACAACCTCAATGTCAAGTTTTTTATGTTTGTTTATATTTGTTTTTGTACATCTGAAACCTTCTAATTTTCAGTGAGTCTTCTCATGTGTGAGATCCAGAAGGACCTGATGTGCCTGAGAACTTTTTCTTGTCTTGAAATCCTGGCAAAGGAAAGAAAAGAAAGTAAAATTACAATTTTTTTCTCCTTGTACTATTTTCCTAAAGCCATTTTTGACAATTTACCACAAACAAGGTGTCTTTAAACAATAGAATTTTATCCTTTCGCACTTCTGGAAGCCAGAAGTCCAAAATCCAGGAATTGGCTGGGGCAGGCTCCCCTCTGAGTTTCTAGGGTAGAATCTTTCCTTTCTTCCTCTAGCTTGTGGTCACTAAACAATCCTTGGTGTTCCATGGTTTATGGAAGCCCAATCCTAATCTCTACATTTGTCCTCTCATGGCCATCTTTCCTCTGTGTGCATCTGTGTCCAAAAGTCCCTCCTCTCACACGGACATTGGTCATTGTATCTAGAACCACTCTAATTCAGCATGACCTCATCTTCACTTGATTATGTCAGCAAAGATTCTATTTCCAAATAAGGTCACATTCACAGATTTTTGAGTGGACATAATTCAGAGGGGACACTATTCAACTCCATACACTCCTATTGATTATATTTCCTTCTTTTTTTTTTTTAGATTTTATTTATTTATTTGGCAGAGAGAGAGAGACAACCAGTGAGAGAGGGAACAAAAGTGGGGGGTTGGGAGAGGAAGAAACAGGCCCCCAGCAGAACAGGGAGCCCAATGCCAATGCGGGGCTCGATCCCAGGACCCTGGGATCATGCCCTGAGCCAAAGGCAGACGCTTAATGACTGAGCCACCCAGGCGCCCCTCTTTCCTTCTTTTTCTTGAGCCTCCTTTATGTCCAATTTTTCCAAAGCATTCTACCTTTTGTAACATCTTATTGTAAATATATATATATATATATATTATCATCTTGGGAGAAGATTGAGATTAGAAGGTTTAAACTAGAGGGTTAAATTAAAGACTTTAAACCTTCCTTGGAGGAACAGATTAGCTCTACGGCTAGTGAGGAGGCAGGACTACTGTGAGAAGCAAGTCAAAGCATAGCCCATGGTCTTTAGGTCCATGACACCACAGAACATTTTCTAGTTCTGTTAAAACATTTGGATAAAGATGTTGAGCCAAAATAAAATTACAAATTTGTCTGGTGAATGTCATATATGAGGACAATGAAGCTAAATCAACTCATGAGGAAATAAACCTATGTCTCAAAAAAAGATTTTTATAGTACTAACATCCAGAGCATTACTTCGAGTTCAATGTGTTGCTTGTGAGTAGATTTCTGGGAGATTTCTGGGAGAAAATGTGATTTCTGGGAGAAAATCAATGGAAAGGGAGAAGCTATGGATGTACAACTTACTATTTAAACACCACAACATTTTATAAAGGATTATTAATTGGTTTGGAATGTAAACATTTGAATTTGAGCCCTAAAATGAGCATAAATCTATCATGCTTTTCCTTCTTGTCTTACCCATCAGGAAGTTCAGAGCTCAGTTTAGTCATGTTAAGACCGTCTATATTAATGACAGTATAAAACGGAATCTATTCCTCCACTGGAGTTCCCCCTCCTTGTCCGTGATTTTTCATTTTCTAATCCTATAGTTCTAACAAAAGTATGGCATATTTTTTTTCTATTTTATTGGCAAATATACTAAAACAGGTAGATTAAGTTGGTGGTAGAAAGTATTAGGTTGATGAACTACATGAAATTATGTTCAACAATTTTTATGTATAACAAAGATACCTGCATATGTTTCAAACATAAATAGATAAACAAATAAACAAATAAATAACAACAAGGAAATGATACCCATCAGCAGAAATTTACCACAAACAAGTTTGCCACATGCCCTTTTCTGATAGGGTTACTAGAGTATTATATATGGGAAATGCATTCGACCTTAACTCATTCATTAAACAAAGGTTTATTGAGCATTTTCAATGTGCTGAACACCATGAGATGCACCAATAGACCAGCTGAAACAGACATGTATGCCCTTGTAAAATTGCAACCCAACTGCAGTGAAAATCATTGTATTCAATTTTTTTAAAGATTCCAACCATGTTTATTATATGAAAAATGAAATAAAATAAAGTCATTCACATTAAGGGGTTTTTAAACGGTGCCGAAAGGCCATTAAGGCGCTGGATCTTATGCACATCCTCACTGGGTAGAACTATGAACTTTTTAACTGAGCCAAACCCCAAATAGTCCAAGGTCTCTGTACAAACACTTGCGACTTGTTATAGTAATGGACATTTGCTTAGTGATAACCTTAGCAACCAATTCTATTTGGCCAAGATTAGTTTTCTGCTGCCAACACCAATCAGAATTCTTTGTAAACAACATACACAATCATTTCCTTTTTGTCTTTAAAAAGCCCTGAATTTGTTCCCTAGTGGGACGCAATTTCGGTGCTACCTGAATCTATGCTCCTTGAACTGCAATTCCAAGACCTCAAATAAATGTTTTTATTCTATTTCAGCTCTGCCTCTTTTTCTCAGTCAATAACTGAAATCTTACAATGCTTCAAGCCCTGTGCTGGGCACTAAGAAGCAAGAGTGAGCAAAACATAGAAGAGAATTCCTGGCCCGGGCTTTCTGGTCATTTATCTTGAGCTTAATCACATCAATCAATTTCCCTCCTGTGATCAATACTTTAAAAAAAAAAAAAACAGAGTGTTAAGGGAATTCAGAACAGAGGGGATCTGATCTCCTTTTATGGGCTTCATCAAGCTGAAGGTTGACTAGGAATGAACTGGATGAAAAAGCATGTGAGTGGGATATTGTGGATGGGAAGGGAGGTCCTTGTCAGGGGGAATCTCCTGCTCTGGGACCTGTAAGAATGTGGGGCTAAAGTGGGGGATGAGAATAAGGGTAGAGGCCTTAGCAGTTCAGGCAAAGGAGGGCTTTGAAGACCTCTTTAAGACCTTCATCTTGATCTTAAAATTCAAGAGAAGCCATTAACCATTAAGCAGAGGAGTTTGAGAATCCAATTTGCATTCTAAAAGGTGTCTCTGGATGCCACAAGGAAGAAGGAATTGGAGGGGAGAAACAAGAGTAAAGGCAAGTGCAGTGTGGAGGCTCCTTTGTGCAAAGGGCACAGTGCATCTTGCAAACACAGACCGGGCCTGGACTATTGCACCGAGGCTGTATCAGTAGGAAACAGGGGGATGGTGACATAGCAAGGTTACACACAGGGCACTGCTGAACCACAGAGCAGGGGCCTACCAACCAGAGCTAATGTATGTGGAGCATGGATTTGAGACCATATCCAAGACGAGTTTCAAAGGGCAAGCGAGCCTCTCACTGTGTCTGCAAATTCTTGTGCACTACCATGTCCTATCACCTAAGGAGGCTAGAAGGAGCAGTAGAGATTAGACAAGAATCCAGGTCGCTCCCCCATCTGTGTGTATTTTTAAGTCATCCTATCCTTCTGGGCCTCAGTTTCCTCATTTAACATACGGGAATATAATGCCTTCTCTACTCCATTGAAAGAGTGTTTTGATCCTACCACAAAATGTAAGAGAATTTTGACAAAAGAGAGAGTACTGTAAAAATGTAAGTTATTATTAACTTTTTGCATAATTTTTGACAGCTTATCTTCCCAAAATATGAGAGAAAATAGGACTGAATATGTTCCTATGCTCAGAGAAAAAGACATTATTGTCTCCCTTCCCATTATGTAACTTTAAAGGTTTTAATTCAGAGCATTTTGTATAGAGCTCTGCACCCTGTGGGTGCTAAATAATTACTCGTCAACTGACCTGTTATTAAATGTTACTTTTAATCACCCTGCCGAGAGAATTTAAAGCAGGCTACAGAAGGACAGGCTCGATAACCTAATGGATCTTAAAATGTCTGGGAGCTTTTTGCATTTGAATTCATAAGCTATCAGAGCTTAATTTCTTTAGAGAGAAACTAGTGCTCAATGAGCTTTTTCTACAATAAAGAATTTTGAAAAAAAAATCTTTCAAGGGGACAATTATTTCTTTCACAGAATAACCTTTCCTTCAAACACCTTTAGTTGGTAAAACTTCCTAAGTTTTAGAGGGAAATGCATTCTGTAGAATTATATCTGCATTACCTTTTTTAAACAAAAGAAAGGAAAGAGATAATTTGAAAAACTGCTCCAAGGAAAATCCAAATTCCCAGGCCAATTTTACAGAGTCTCTGTCTGCACACAGAACATTTGGTTTGACCAACCCATGGCAGACATCCTTTCCCATTCACGGTGGCTGTCTGAATATGTGAGCCTCCAGGGAACTGGTGGACAGCGCACAGGGCTGTTTGAATGAACTGAGGTGAGTCATTATGTAGTTTCCTTCTGCATACACTTCAGCTTCCTCCTCAAAGGCAGACCGATGCTCTGTAGCCTTTGGCTAATGGGGGTCTCATGCTTGGTTTTCAAAAAGCCAATGATCAAGTAAAATTTGGAGCTGTTAACACTTGATTTTTTTTGGTACCAAACTCTGAATGACTTGTAGACCTCTAGAGGACTGTATTTTCTACATTCTGGTATTTTTCAAGCATTAAATACAGATATCTCTGGACATAGAGATAGATGCATTGCATAGGTAACTACCTACCAGCAATGAAACGTTCCTGAAATTTTCTAAGACTCTGTTTCGTCATCTGAATGCTGGGGATATTAATGGTGCCAAGTCCATACGATTGTTGACACGATTGAAAAGCAAAACTCTCAGTACATCCCTTAATCCACTGAAGTACCCAATGCATATTGGCTGTTGTCCTCAGCTATTTCTGAGGGCTGTAGTTAGAATGAAAATTATCTATGCAGAGTGGCTTCCAAAAAGTGCTAGTCCCCTCTCCTTAGGATTCTTTTTCTGAGGTAAGAAATGACAACCATAGACATATTTCTGTTATCCTGTATAGTTACAAAAATCACATATTCCAGTTAATTAAATTATCCCATATACTTACACAAAGGTTATCCATTACCATTTGCATATTACAAGTTCTACTGAATGCAATTTTTATGTTTTTGTGGTATTCAAAGATGTGAAATGCCCCACAATGCCTCAAGGTCAACATTATGAATATTATGTATATTCCTATATTAACTTACTGAATGGTGACTAAAAGAGTCTTGATTAATAGAATGCTACCTGAAAAAACAGCCATTATGAAAAAATACCCAAGGTAGAATTTTAGAACCCAAGCAATACAAACATTATAAATCTAATGTCTCATCTTACTGATGGAGAAATGATAATATATCCACTCATTCATGTGTATGTGAATACACACACACACACACACACACGTACATAGTAGTTACAAGAACAAGGTACAAATCTCAATTCTAACAGTATTAATTATTAGATGTGCAAATTAATATCTAATCTAATTTGCTCATCTGTGTCCTAGGGGTTGGCATTAATAAAAGCCTATTTACTTACTATGTACTACTAAACTCTAAGAGGTTTTGGTTGTATTAGTTCTCTGTTGCTGCATAACTTATCACAAACCTAACGGCTTTAAACAACACTCTTTAATTTTCTCATAGTTTCTATAGGTTCTAAGTCTGGGCAGAGCTCAACTGGGTTTTCTACTTATGGTCTGTTTGCTGAAATTGTCATAACAAACTACCACTGACTGGGTAGACTAAAACACAAAAATCTGATTTCTTATAGTTCTGGAAGCTAGAAATCTGGGATCAAGGTGTTGGCAGCCTTGCTTTCTTCTGAGGCTTCTCTTCTTGCCTTTCAGACAGCCATCTTCTCTCTCTATTTGCACATGGTCTCTTCTCGGAACACATGCCTCCCTGGTGTCTCTTCCTACATCCAAATTTCTTCTGATGATGATGACAACAGTTATGTGTCCTAACAGCCTCATTTTAATGTAATTTCCTCTTTAAAGGCCCCATCTCCAAATACAGCCCCATTCTGAAGTACTACAGTTTAGAGCTTTAAGATATGAATTTTGGGGGAACACGATTTAGCCCATAACAAGGTCTTATATGACCAAAATTAAGGTATTAGTTGGAGCCATACTCTCTTCTGAGGTTTGAAGTCTTCTCCAAACTCATTGGTTGTTGACCAATTCACTCTCAGTTGGGCTAAGTTGTTAGAATGAAAAAAAAAATTCGAAAATAAATTGTATACACCCACCTCAAAGATATCTCTTTAGAATAATTTTTCTTATCAAGAAGCTACCCAGATGATTTGTCAAGTAAGACAGAAGTCAAACTGTGGAATGAGAGTTATGTAACCATTTACATATATATGTATTTTAGATCATGTATTTATACACATTTTAATTTTTTAAAAGATTTTATTTATTTATTTGACAGAGAGAGAGACAGCGAGAGAGGGAACACAAGCAGGGGGAGTGGGAGAGAAAGAAGCAGGCTTCCCGCTGAGCAGGGAGCCCAATGCAGGGCTCTATCCCAGGACCCTGGGATCATGACCTGAGCTAAAGGCAGACGCTTAACGACTGAGCCACCCAGGCGCCCCACGTTTATACACATTTTTTAAAAAGAAGCCTTCAGGGGACCTTAATAGTAATCTCTGAGCTCCCTCCCTTATGAAATTGCTGTATCTCTTAACTAGTCTGGCCAATAGAATGACTTTCACCTTAACTTCATCACCCACTGTTCTGTTTTTGAAGCCACTTTTTAAATGACTTACTTATCAGTAAGTCCTCCTCTGAATAGATACACTTGTCCAATAACTATCAAGCATTTGCCAGTTGCTATTTATGGAAGTCTTTGATTGTATTCCATTATATGATGCCAAACACTTTTAGACTCAGTAAGTACTCACTGAAGTGTGTGGATACGTGATGGTGTAGTCCTGTCTCTCTCTCTCATTTGTTCTTTCTGTTGTATGTGTGATCCATGGTCCCAGTTTTGTTACATCTGGTTAGATCTCCACATGTTGAGATGAAGAGAAATATCACTTCCTGCTTGTGATCCAAACTGAAAATGGAGGCTTAATTTGTCAAAAGCAAAGAAATCCTACCTTGCATTCCTTGAGATGAGTGACAAATCTTTCCCTGTCCATCTACTCCACAGCCCCTTAGCGTCTCAGGTAAAATGTGACCCTTTAGCAACTTCATTCTCTCTGTCTTCCAAGTGGGTCAGATCCTAATTCTGTATGGTGCTTGAGTATCCTAAAAGCCATAAATTAAACTTTGTGTTCAAACAGTGTTTAAAAAAACAATTACAAATTTTCTTAATTCTTTAGAAATTTTCTTTTTCTTTAGTCTGATTATTCTCTACTCCACTCAAAATTCTTTTTCATCGTCTGCACCCCTCCCACTGGATTTTTTTCTTTATCCTTGTTAGGGTGTTCCTTTGATTATTACAAATTCTTCACATAGTTTTTGAGAAAATCTGAACGTAATTTCATATCATTGCTGACAATTTCAGACAATATGGACTTCCTACTTGCAATTTAGACTGCAAATTCATCAGTTGCCCTCAGTTATAGGGAAAAAGGTTCTTATCAATCACTAAAATGGAATTAACTTTGAAACCATAGAACTAGTTAGTTCTAGGAAATTTTGCTCATTCCCATTGGCATACGTGGGTATTTTGAGAAATAACTGCATCTTACTTGATACAACCAGTGCATTGGGGTCCTCTCTCTAGGCAATGCCAAATCAAGGGCTCTAACTCCATTTGCATACTAACCAAAGCTCTTTATATCAGGTCCTGATTTTTAAAAATACTATGTAAGAAAACCTAAATGTAGAGACAGGAACATAAGTGGAGTTGGCACTTTTTTTGTTTTTCAAAAATATTACCTTTTCATTTTTTTATGTTTTTAATTTATTTCATTTATTTTTTTGCCCATAACGTAAAGTTTTATAACAATGCGGATCACTTGTTTCAGAATCACCTGTGTTGATGTTTAGTTTAGTTGGGTTTTTCAGCCCAGATATATATGGCCAGCCTCTGACATATTGAATCAGAATTTTTGGAGCATCCTCTAGTTTATTAATTCATTCAAACAATATCTGACTGTCTACTATGTACGTGGCAATTTTCCTAAGTAATGGTGATACAACTGTGAACCGATCCTGTCTACTCCTACTAGAGGGAGAGGGACTTAGAGATTTTCATTTCAAATAGAATAACAAAGGAAGACATCATTGAGACAAAGGTGTGAAGGAAAAGAGGAAGTGTTCCCACAAGATACGTAGAGGCAAGGACTTGCCAGACATAAGGAATGGTAGTTGAGATGGGAGTTTTCTGGTATGTCTAAACACCAGCAAGAAGGCCAGTGTAGCCGGAGAAGCTGACTGCTATAGAGACAGTGTTGCTGGGTCCAAACAGAACACATTCTGGGGACAGATTACCTGTTCCTGTGTCACTTTCTCATGTGCTGGGTGACCTCAGGCAAATTTCTTAATTGCTCTGTGCCTCAGTTTCTTTATCTAAAAGATGGGAGTAATAATTAGACCATGATTACCTTGTTACGAAATTTAGTGTGTTAATATTTGTAACTGCTTGGCATCTGTATTAGTCAGGATTCTCCAGTGAAACAGAACCATAGAACATACCTACATATATATTAGAGTAAATATATTATAGGAATTGGCTCACATGGTTATGGAGGCTAAAGAGTCCCACAGTCTGCTGTCTGCAAGATGAAGAAACAGGAAAGCCTGCAGTATGATTCAGTCTGAGTCTGAAGACCTGGGAACCGGGAGGTCACTTGGTATAAGTCCCAGTCTTATAAGTCTAAAGGCCTATTAACTCTGATGCCCAAGGACAGGAAAAAATGGACTTCCCAGGTCAAGAAGAAAAAGAGGAAAATATTCACCATTCCTTTTGTTTTTGTTTTATTTGTGCCCTCAACAGAAGATGCTTACCCACAGTGGTGAGCGTGGATCTTCTCTACTAAGTCTACTGAATCGTATGCTAACCTCTTCTAGAAATACCTTCACAGAGATACCCAAAAATATGTTTTACCAGCTATCTGGGCATGCCTTAGCCCAGTCAAATTGACACAAAGTTAACCAGCACAACACTCATAAAAATAGGGAATAATAGAAAATGAAGTCAGAGATTAAGCACCAATTTGTAAAACATTCACTCTTACTCTGATTGACTTGGGAAATTGTTACAGGTTTTGAGCAGAGGAGTTGTGAGATAAAACATATATATTAAGTAGGACAAACATTTGTATTTTATTTCATTCTCAGTTAATGAACTCCCTGAAAGGAACACTTTGAAGTATAGATTTAACTTGGCACATTTATTTTATTGTTATGGCTGTCAACATCTAAATTGCAAAAATCTCTTCAGTTTAAAAAATCGTCAGATACATCTAAGGGTTAATTTATTCTCCATCACGTGTCATGTTATCCTACTAATCAGTAAGAAAGTACCACTCATATTTTCTCTGTTGCTACACCTAACACAATCTATTATGTCCAAATTTCTTGACCCTGTTTCCTCATCCATAATACAGGGCACACATATTTGTTCAGCTTATTTCCCTGTGTTATTTGTAAGTGAAAGATATATATGAGTTCGCTGAAATTAGCAAAATGCTATAGAAATAAATGTTTGATCACCCATGGTATCGTGCCCCCCTTTGTAAATGTTAAGGCACTGGGCTACTTGACTTTACTATCTTTTTAAGTTGGTAAAATTCATTTGAACAGAAAGTTCTGCTAATCCTTTCAGACACCTAGTGGAGTTATCACTAATGAATCATTATTAGAGATAGTTTACACTCTCTGGAATATTACGGAGTCAGATTGGTCAATCACAGGGGCTGAAGAAATGCCTGGTTTGAGTCGTCGCCTCAAACACTTCGCCTCTGGTAAGCTGGCTCTCTAGTCTTCCAGAAATGCAGTTTGCAGAAATATCCATTCCTATTCTTTGTTTTATCCCTTTCCTGTATCAGAGAAGAATGAGGACAGTGTCCTATTTGTTTATTTATAAATCCATCTGTTCTCTACATATACTTTTAGAATTCCTATTGTGTGTCGGCCACTGTTCCAAGTTCTATTTTTTTTTTCTTTATTTCATGAATTACGTGTTAAACTGAAGGTTGATGTTTTGGATCCTAAGTACTTAAGCACTGACTACCTAGATGATTGCAGAATTAAACTTTGCCTAAAGCAAAGGCAAATTTGGCACTAAGGGATGTACATTACAAGTCCTGCAGTTGCGGGCTGCTCCAAATAAAGCCATGTGACTAAGGGCTGACGCTCACTGGCACAAGTTCATCTGGGTGTTTGGGGCGAGGACGGGAATGGACTAGAGACCCGTTAAGTGTTTGGATGATATTCAAATAACATAGAAGCAGGTCATAGCCTCTTAATTTCGAGATTAAACATGAGGAATGAGAATACACTAGAATCATGTTAATTTGCAATGTAGGGGAATATGTATGTTATTATAAACTTGTAACTAAGTATCTAGGACCTTGTTACCTTGAATATTCACTAAGAACTAGGCTCTATTCTCTCACCAAAATGGAAATCCTTTCTTTTCAGTTACCAGTTTCCCACATGCCATTCTTTTTTTTTTCTTTTTGTCTCTCATCAAAGAGCAATACATTTGGTCATAAACAGCAAGTGTTCGAAATTGCCAGCTGGAAGCTCTACTTCTAGGCAATGACAATGACAATAAGAAGAGGGTGACGAGCAACCACAGCTCATGTTGCTGATGAGACACAATGAGAGGGCAGATAAGGACAAGCGCTCCATTTGACACACACACACTCACCAGACTGGTCAGATTTCACAAAGTTGCTCTATTTGTTTCAAGGGCTTCACGTTGCCAGGATTCCTGGCATGCCCAGCTGAATCTTCCCCAGATGAATCCCATCGTTCTGAAAATATCCAAGCCTAAAATAATGATGATCCCAAACACAGACATGGTGCTTCGCCCTAGGTGTAAGGCGGTCAGCACCGCCACGGAGCTGCGCGGGGGCTCGCTGGAATGCCTTCTGGAGCAGCATGATGGGGGCTGGGCTCAGCGTCTGTGGGAATTCCAGCAGCAAGCGTCAACCCTCCTAGGGCATGGCATTTCCATGTGAACTCATGAAATGACACAGAAAATGTTTCTGTGCTCACATGTAGTCACTCTCTTGCTGAAATAGTGCCGGAAATTGTACTTGCAAAAGTCTCCTGTCTCCAAGCTATTCAGTATCCCGCTCTCACTCAATGTAGGATTCCGTTCTAGACTCATTCATGAGCAGTTATCTTCCAGTGTCCTAAGCAAACAGCGATCCGTTTTTTAGCTTACCTCAGGTGGACAATAACGGTGTTGTCTCTTACCGACCAAACCGGAGAAGCCTGGTGGTTAACCCAGCGTCCACACCAGCGATGGGCAGGCAGTGAGTATGAGGCTTAGGGTAATAATCCTGGAGTCTGCGAGGTCTGGGTTCAAATCCCAACTCTGTCATTTGCTGAGACTAACTTAGCCAAGCTACTTGAACTTGTGAAGCTTCAGTTTCTTCAACTACAAGAAAAGACAAAAATAATTTCTGAGAGCATTCTTATTAAGAATTAATGAGGGGGAAAGCAGCACATAAAACGATTGGTGCATAGTAAACGTTCAGGAAAGTTATGTGGCATTATAAATTCTTAAGCTAAAGCATTCCTAATACACAATTAAATGCCATGTGGATTTGAATACGATTTTTATTTAATTCATTATTAACAAATTAAAAACATGAGAAAGTAAAAAACAGGCTGAGCTTTTCTTTCTTTTGTTGGGTGTCATATTTTACTTTATAATTAAAGCATTATTCAAGACTAATTATACCCGTGATTTTGAACTCCAGTTTTGTTGATGAGGAAAGTTAGAGAATTTTAATCCCCAGGGTGGAGAGGGTAAAATGGCTTATGACTCAGTAAAAGAAAGAGATGATAGGAAAGCTACTTAGAGTCATTAATCAACAACTGCATGATTTTTAGTCAGAAATGATTGATTGGGGAGCCATTTTTGAGCGCTAATAGATAAAATAGAAGAATCTAAATTGTTAGAAGCATTCTTCCTCTGCCCTGGCTGTGGCCACCAACTCCTTTTGTCAAACGTCTGCCTGTGCCTCAGCCTTCTGGTTTATAAAAGGATTCTACTTTCCACGATTGACAAGGCCTGGTTAAAATCTGAAACCTGCTTCAGAAGTATTGTCACTCTGAGGGTGTTGCCAAGTCAGAGAGTTTACAGCAGTAGGGAAGCAAAGTAATTTCTAAACCACAGTTTCCAGTACAATGTAGATGTCAACATTACACCAAATACACCCATTAACTGAAAACCCTGCTTTTGAATCAGCCTGTTCCTGCTTGTGGCTTCGTCTGCTTCTGTGAATGTATTTGTGTTCACTGCCAAGTTATGCTTTGAGTTGGTGAACACAGATGCCACAACGTAGGCTGGAAATACTATGTTTTGGGGGAAAAAAAGTTACATCCTGAATTTCTGCCTGCACCCCTGTGTGTTTTATTCTCAATTGAAATGTTCATATAAAAGGAAAAATAATTATGCGATTCATTTACTGGCTGGGAGCAAAGAATGTGTGAGTTCACGGAACTGTTGCACACCTTTGTTGGGCTTTGGATGTCTTTTAGTCAGCTTACACATTTCAGACAGTAGATGCTAATAAGGCTCTTTGTTTCACTAATTGCTGCCAAAAGAAGATGTAGGAAAATAGGACTGCTCATTTCTGATTTGCTGGTCCCAGTCCTGTCCCTGCAGATGGGTCTCCAGAGGACCATTGAAACTGAGCTCCTCTTTGGAAATGAGGGAGCTGACCTCTCCTCCCCCACACATCCTCTCCTCAAAACACTCTAGTTTGCATGAGAACAAAACAATGCCTATTCAAAGACGGAGTAAATAAAAGCACCTCTCCTTCACAAATGCAGAATTCCTTGGACCTGCTCTGGTCAGATTCCTAAGTTTAATACAGAGTGTGTGAAGATCATGTACGTGATTGTCTTCCTAGAGGAGGAGACATAAAGCTTAACCACCATCACATTTACAAAAAT
This sequence comes from Ailuropoda melanoleuca, assembly GCF_002007445.2. Taxonomy (NCBI): domain Eukaryota; kingdom Metazoa; phylum Chordata; class Mammalia; order Carnivora; family Ursidae; genus Ailuropoda; species Ailuropoda melanoleuca. The sequence continues at coordinate 24,260,336 of NC_048231.1, read as the reverse complement.
GAGAATCAGTTTCTTATAACCAGTTTCTTACCAGCACCCCCCAAAAAAATATTTTGAGGAGTGTTTCAGTTTTCTATTGCATGTAACGAACTACTGCTGAACTTAGTGGCCTAAAACGATAATTATTTTATTTGTTCATGATGCTGCAGGTCAGGAATGTAGGCAGAGTCCCAGCTTTGTGGATCGTCTGCTTCATGTGGTATCAGCTGGGGCACAAGGTCTCCTGGAGGGTCCCAAGTGGCCTTATTCATACATTGGACAGATGGTGCGGCTACGGGCTGGGACTTCAGGCTGAGCCATGTTGTCTTTCACATGGCTTTCTCTGTGGGCTACTTTGACTTCTTCACAGCATAGTGGCTGGGTTTCAAGAAGGAACATTCCAGGAGGGATGAGAGTAGACACTTCAGATCACTGAAGGCTTGGCCTCAAGAGTGACCTGGCTTCAATTCTGTGGAGTCAAAACAAGTCATCAGAGCAGCCCAATTCAAGAGGAAGTCTCTGTCTTTCAAAAGAATTAGTAGCAAAGAATTGGGGGGTCATCTCTAATCTACCACAGCCTCAAGAAACCAAAACCAGATAAAAAGTTAGCTCTAGAAAGCAAATATTTGCTTCCCCAAGTTTGATTTTTGACTTCTATTTAAAGACTGAATAAAGAGTCACAAAGCTGGTGGTACTTTCATATAAAGATACACAAGTTTCAAGACTCAAAGCAATACACACACACACACACACATTCAGTCTTACTTAAAAAAAAAAAAAAGACTTATTTCAGGTGAAAGCAATACATTGTTTAAAATACCCTCCATCATATGGGTACATTTCCCCACTGAGACAGACTTAGAGAATGAGCCCACATACCTTAGGCTTAGAATGCTGTCATGTCTCTGTAATGCTGAGAAAGTAAACAGTAGAGCTAAAACAAACAAAACAAAACAAATGGGGGATGTGGGTGGGAAATTGTTTGGTCAAGTATATGGCATCATGCCTAAAAAACAGGGAAAAAAGTCTCTGATTTTATCTGGCAATTCAGTACGTGGGCACCTGAGTCTAGGTGCAATCAGATAAGCCTGGGTATTCTGCTTAGTACAGGTTTGACAAGCCGAGAAGCTGGTAAAGATTCTTAGTGTTGATTCTGCCATAAATTCAAATAGCATGACTAAACCTTACAGAATCTGAGGCACACTTTTAAGATTCTCAGCTCCCCTCCTTCTTCCCCCCCAAAAATATGTGCATTCCATCTGTCCTTTTTTTCTTTTTTTTTTTTAAGACCAAAGGCGTCCCTGGAAGGTTATGAAATCTCTTTTATTATTCCTATTTAACTGGTGGGGAAATAGGTTGGTGATAAGTGATTTGCTCAGATTTGACAGAGACGGAACTTTTTTGAAGCTCTCATCTCCTGCCTCTCTATGAAGTGATCTTGGTGTCCCCCCCCCCACGCACCCCCCCATCCACTGGCAGACACACAGGAGTTATTATATGCAATTTACTAAATTCCCAAGAGAACATAACCTTACCTTTAATTAATTGATGACGCCAAGTTCAAGAGATGTTAGTTAGAAACCACGTAATATTATTTCTTAAGTCAAGTTTAAGGGGCTTTTGGTCTTAATAATAGTTACAGCAAGAATCACTGAGGCTAGAAAAACAAGCTCTAATCATCCATTTTGTGCCCTCTTTCTAAAATCTTCAGCCTCGCGGCGCCTGGGTGGCTCTGTCAGTGAAGCATCTGCCTTCAGCTCAGGTCATGATCTCAGGGTCCTGGGATCGAGCCCCACATAGGGCTCCCTGCTCAGCAGGGAGTCTGTTTCTCCCTCTGCCTCTGCCCCTGCTGTGCTCTCTATATCAAATAAATAAATAAAATCTTAAAAAAATAAAATCTTCAGCCTCCATGTAAGTGGGGTAATAAAAGGAAATGCTTTCAGAGGCTGGTAAACTGGATCTCTCAACTCATTTAAAGAACCTTCATCTTCAGTGAATTGTTGTCATGTGACCATATGAGCCCAGTGTTGCCAGATCTGTCGATATTTCAAATAAGGCCAGAAATCCAGATTTTTACATGTACTTTCCATATTTTTAAAATGTTAGCAATAATTCAAAATAAAAAGCGTGTGGGCCAGTTGTCTGGGGAGTAAAAAGGCAAAACCAAGTGCACGTGTGCAATTGCAGGGACGTTTCAAGTACCAGGCGTGAGACTGTAGTGTGAGCTTCCTTAATGGCTTTTGTTCTCTTATATAAATCAGTGCAAGACATTAGGAACATTCCCTTGTCTCCTTTCCTTGTCTTATAAGCCCTCTAAACAAAGCACACATAGAAATACACAATATGTAAACATAAATGTACAACACCAATATATTCACCCAAAAAGTAAGTATGGTTTCGTGGTCTTGTTGATGTTTTTGTCTGGTAGATTTCAAAAATGACCATGGCATCTTCCATCCATTTGCCACTTCTCCATCAAAAGGTAATTGATTTCTCTTCCCTTAAATCTGGGCTTGACCCTCTGACTTATTTGGTTATTGAGACACTAGCGAACGTAATGCAAGCAGAGCCTTGGAAACGGTTTGGGTACTGAGATTTGCCTCTCATGCTGCTCTGTGGAACTCTCCTGCCATCATGTAAATAAGTTCAGGATGGCCTGAAACCACATGCAGGGAGTGTCTGGCTATCGCTGCTACTCCAGTATGCCCTGTTTGCCAGCTGAACCCCTGCTATGTTCCAGTTGAGTCAACCCAGTCCTGGAGAGCCACCTGGCTGACCAACAAAATCATAAGAAATAATAAATTTGAAACTACTTTCTGACTCATATGATATTAAGAAAAGACAGTGGACTTCAGGGATAAGTAGTTTATATTATGTCATGCCTGTGTGATATTGGGCAAGTTAAGACTTCAGTTTCCCCACATCCCAGTCTCCCCAATAAATTACTACCTAACATATGGGAATAAAGTGGCATGTATCTATATTAATATCTGTATCCATCTATCTGTCTATCATTCATCTATCTATGCGACTGTCCATTTGTCCACCTATCTACTTTTTAAAAGATTTTATTTATTTATTTGTTAGAGAGAGAGAGAGAGAGTGCACCAGCAGGGGGAAAAGCAGGGGGTAGGGAGGGGGAAAGAATTTCAAGCAGACTTCGTGCTGAGTGCAGAGCCCAATGCAGAGCTTGATCTCACAACCCCAACAGCTGAAACCAAGAGTTGGATGCTTAACCAAGTGAGCCACCCAGGTACCCCTCTTGTCTATCTATTTATTATTACTGAACATAGTGCTTATTGTTAAACATCATAGAAGATATTGTCAAATATCAGTGACGTTTTCCTTTGTTAATCATAAAGTGCCCTATATAATCATGGGTAATGGTTTCTGAATCCAAGGTATATTCATAGTTTTTGTTTTGCTTTGTTTTTAATTTACTCTTTGCAACAACCTTGCTTGGCATGTAAGGTAACCTTCCAGCAAATTAAGAAATACTCACATGGAAACTCAGAGTTCTGGCAGTTGGTTTAAGAAACAAAGTTAATGATGCCGGAGGCATATGAAACCAAGTATGTTGTCTTGCTCCTTCCTCCTTGAAGAGTAAACATTTTCTCTAATTCCTAAGTGAAACAATGACAATATCAGTCCTTCAATGACAATATTATAATATTTTGGAAATAGATTTAAAAGGCAATTTTTGAGTCTGCCAGGTGTATTTTCATAGATGTTTTTATATGTACACACGGAATAAAACTGTGAAAGGCCAAGTGAAGATCTAAGGATCTGATGCTAATCACAATCACACTATCTTGTGGGAACGCTGTTTACAGCACCCTTTTCTCCATCTGTGAGTTGTGCCGCTACTCAAATTAAGTCAAGATACTTTCAACATCTTCAGGAAGGGGAATAAAAGTAATGGTAGGGTTTTAGAAAACAGAAATCCCTTTGTTTCCATTCTAAAACTGCCCATGGTTATACATCAAAGCTGTTGTTATTCTCACCCTTGATCCTTTACAAAGTTTGACCCCCCACCTTCCAAACCCTGCTTCCATTTTATTTTCCACCTGTCTTGTCTCTTCTTTTCAACCCTGTTACTTTAAATATGTGCCTTTTTTTTTTCTCTTCTTCCTAGCTTTTCCCAGGCTACTCCCTAAATATGGAAAGAACGCATCTGTACAGATCCTTTTTCCTCTTTCTTGGTTAAAAAACAGCACAAGACTGAACACATAAACAAATAAAACCTAAGTATGTCATATTTTATGCAGAAGTCCAAAGCCAAACGTACTGACAATTCTGTTTACCTGCTTAAATGATGGCTAATACCCTTTTACCTTTTTTTTTTTTAAATATTTTATTTACTTATTTGTTTATTTATTATTTATTTATTTTAGAGGGAGAGAGCACACAAGCAGGAAGGAGGGAAAGGGACAAGCACACTCTGCTCTGAGTGCAGAGTCTGACCTGGGGCTCAGTCTCAGGACCCTGAGATCATGACCTGAGTGGGAATCGAGAGTCCCAAGCTTAACTGACTGAGCCACCCAGGCACCCCTCCTCTTATCCTTTTTATGTGTAACTCTGACTGTGGGTTTTTGGGAACCAAGGGCTTAGTGAATTTTCATGTTTTTAAATGATGACTTGTTGTGTGCTATTCTACCATTACAGTTTGTGATTTAAAAAAATAAATGTTGGTAAAACATCTCCTTTCTCCTTCTTCATTCTTCCTCTCAAATATATGTGGGAGCTTCTATTATCACCAATATCTGGTCTTTGAAACCTATAAACTTGCTTAAAAAAATACATGTGCACGAAAACACAGCTGTCTGTAGGTTTCTTTTGATCCCACTGTAAAAGAAGCTACATGTCATTTTCTTGATTTGAGGCTTTTCGAAGTGAGGGAACTAACAGATCCAACGCTTCTCTCCCTCATTCTTTTCATCTTCCTCCTTAAGGCACAGCATGTGTGGGAACTGTGGACAAAAAGACACTCTTTCCTGCATTAATGATTATGCTGCATTTTGGTGGAAAATTAATTTGGACAAACTGAGGCATCCACTCACATTTTAGGGCATCTTCTAAAAAACACCAAACATTGAGGCTGTTTCAAATTTGCTTTTCTTCCCCGGTGTTTTGAGAAGGGAGGGAAGTGTTATCTGAACTTATTAGGTGATCAAACTAATTTCAGAGTCATGTTAGTGGCAGATGAAGGGCCTATGTTTTTGAACTCATCAACTTGTACTATGATAAACCTATAAAATTCTTTCAAGTTTTTCATGAAATCAGTATTAATGCCATATGCCATTTTCCCTTGTTTATGCAGAATGAAGCAAAAAACTAAAGTTAGACCTGCCAAACCTTATGTATAGGAGATTATACAGTAAAATTAGGTCTGTCAAATCTCAGCATCCCAGTATAGACACAGGAAGAGAAAAATGCCAGTAGTCTTCACACTTTGTTTAAAAGATCATTTCAATTTTTTCACATGCATTTTTTCCTAGAGATGCAAAAAAGCAGCAAAGCAGGAGTTCATTTTCAAAATTGGCCCTAAACGATCTTTTAACTTTATTAAGAAATAATTGACAAATAAAATTGTAATATATGCTAAGTGTACAGCATGATGATTTAATATATTTACACATTGTAAAATGATTCCCATCACTAAGTTACCTAACATATTCATCACCTCATATACTTACCTATTTTTTAAATTTATTTTGGTAGGAGCATTTAAGTTCTACTTTCTTAGCAAATTTCAATTATAATGTGGTATTATCAACTATAGTCACTATTTTCTACATTTAATTCTCAGGCGTTATTCATATTATAACTGAAAGTTTGTACCCTTTTACCAGCCTCTCCCTATTTTCCTCACCCCCCCCACCCCTGTTCCCTGTCAAACATTATTCTGCTCTCTGTTTTTATGAGTTTGAGTTAAAGGAAAAAAAGAAAGTAATACCATACAATATTTGTTTTTCTCTGTCTGGCTTATTTCACTTAGCATAATGTCCTTTGGTTTCATCCATGTTGTAAAAAATGGCAGTATTTCCTTCTTTTTAGAGGCTGAATCCTATTTCATTGAATAAATATATGTATATACATATGTAAATGAATGCAAGAGTAAGATATTTCTTTGAAATAATGATTTTGTGGGGTGCCTGGGTGGCTCAGTCGATTAAACATCCAACTCTTGATTTTGGTTTAGGTCATGATCTCAGGGTCTTGAGATCGAGCTCCACGTCAAGCCCTGCATCAGGTTCCACACTGGGTATGGAACCTGCTTAAGATTCTGTCTCTCCCTCTGCACCCCCCACCCCTTACAAAATAATTTTGTTTCCTTTGTGTATATACCTTCATGCAGAGTTGTCAGATCATATGGATAGTTCTATTTTTAATTTCTTGAGAAACTTCCATATTTGTCCCTTCCATAAATTCCACTGTTTTCCATAGTGGCTATAGCTTTTTACATAACCCCCAACAGTGTACAAGAGTTCCCTTTTCCTCCACATCCTCAAAACATTTCTTACCTCTTGTCTTTCTGATAATGATCATCTTCACAGGTGTGAAGGGATATCTTTGCATTTCCATGATGATGAGTGATGTTGAACATCTTTTCATGTACCTGTATATCTTCTTTGGAAAAATGGCTGTTCAAGTGTTTGCCTATTTTTTGATTGAGTCATTTAGTTTTTATGCTATTTAGTTGTATGATTTCATTGTGTAATTTAGATATTAACCCCTTATCAGATATGTGGTTTGCAAATAGTTTCTTCCCATTTCATAGTTTGCCTTTTCATTTTGTTGATGGTTTCCTTTGATGCACAGATGCTTTTTAGTGTGATGTAGTCTTGTTTATTTTTGCATTAGTTACCTTTACTTGTGATGTCAAATCCAAAAACTCGTTGCAAAGACAAATATCAAGGAGCTTAATTTCAGTGTTTTTTTAAGGCATTTTATGGTTTTGGGTCCTATGTTCAAGTTTTCAATCCATTTTGAGTTGATTTGTGTGAGTGGTATAAGATAAGCATCTAATGCCATTCTTTTGCATATAGCTATCCAGTTTTTCCAACAGCATTTACTGGAACGATTATCTTTTGTTCTTATCTTTTTTATTTTATATTTTTGGTGACTTTGTTGAAATTTAATTATCCATATAAGGTTTGGTTTATTTCTGGGCTTTCTGTACCATTGCATTGATCTTTGTGTCTGTTTTTATGTCAATACCATACTGATTTGATTACTATAAGTTGCAAAATAGTCTGAATTCAGGAAGCGTGATGCCTTTAGCGTTGTTCTTCTCTCTTAAGATTGTTTTGGCTATTTGGGGCCTTTTGTGATTCCATATGAATTTAGGATATGTTTTTTTCTATTTCTGTAAAAAAATATCATTGAAATTTTTATAGGGATTTCACTGAACCTACACGTAGCTTTGGGTAGAATGGACCTTTTAAAGATTTTTTCATTAATTTTTCTCTCCTTCAATTGTTTTCAACAGTATTTCATATTTTTCAGTGTACATACACTTCACCTTCCTGGTTAAATTTATCAGGTATTTTATTCTTTGTGATGCTATTGCAAATGAGATAGTTTTATTAATTTCCTTTTCCTATAGTCCATTATTATGTATAGAAATGCTACTGATTTTTGTATATTGATTTTGTATCCTGCAATTTTACCGAATCTGTTGATTTGTTCTAAGTTTTTGGGTGGAGTATTTAGGGCCCCCTATATAATATCATGTCATCAGCAAACAGAGACAATTTTACTTCTTCCTTACCAAGTTGCCTTTTATTTCTTTTTCTTGCCTAACTTCTATAGCCAGTACTACCAGTATTTTGTTGCATAAAAGTAGTGAGATTGGGCGTCTTTGTCTTGTTTCTGACCTTAGAAGGAAAGCTTTTAGCTTTTCACCTTAAGTGTGATGATAGCTGTGGTCTTGCCATATATGGCCATTAGTATGTCAAAGTAAATTCTTTCTGTAGCCATTTCATTGAGAATTTTTACCCATGAAAGACAGCTGAATCTGTCAAATTTTTTTCTGCATCTATTGAGATGATCATCTGATTTTTATTCTTTATTTTGTAAATGTAAATGTGATATATCTGTCGGTGCAATATATTGACCAATTTGTATATGTTGAATCCTCCTTGCATCTCTGAATTAAGTTCCACTTGATCATAATGTATGATCCTTTTAACATGCTGTTAAATTTAGCTTGCTAAAATTTTGTTGAGTATTTTTGTAACTATATTCATCAGTGATATTAGCCTGTAACTTTCTTTCTTGTAGTATCTTGTAACAGTGTCTGGGTTTGTTATCAGGATAATGTTGGCCTCATAAGATGAGTTTGGAGGTATTCCCTTCTCTTCTCCCCCCCCCCTTTTTTTTGAAGAGTCTGAGAAGTATTGATATTAATCCATCTTTAAACATTTAGAAGAATTTACCCATGAAGTCAACTGGTCCTGGACCATTCCTTGTTGGGACGTTTTTGAATACTAATTTAATTTCCACAATTAGCAATTGGTCTGTTCAAATTTTTCTATTACTTTGTGATTCAGTCTTGGTAAGTTGAATGTTGCTTGAAATTTATCCATTGCTACTAGATTATTTAATTTGTTGGCATACAATTGTTCATAGTAGTTTCTTATGATTCTTAGTATTTCTGTGTTACCAGTTGTTAATATCACCTCTTATTTCTGATTTTGAGTCTTTTTGCTTTTTTCTAAGTTACTTCAGTGTAAGGTTTGTCAATTTTGTGTATCTTTAAAAAAAATCTCTTCATTTGATCTTTTCTATTGTCTTCTTAGTCTTTAGTGCTATTCCATTTTAAAACATCATTCCATATTTCCATTCTGATATTTGTTATTTCCTTTCTTCTTCTAATTCTGAGCTGTTTAGTCTTCTTTTCCTAGTTCTTTGGGCTATAAAGTTATGTCGTTTGAAATGTTTCTTGTCTTTTAACTAGGCATTTATCACTAGAAGTTCTCGTCTCAGAAATGCTTTTCTATATCCCATAAGTTTTGATATGTTGTGTTTCTATTTTTATTTGTCTCAAGATACTTTCTGATTTTCATTTAGGTCTCTCATTTGTCCTATTGGGGCATTCAGGAGCATGTTGTTTAATCTCCACATATTTGTGAATCTTCCAGTTCTCTTCTTGCAATTGGTTTCTAGCTTCATGCTATTGCTGTCAGAAAAGATGCTTGATATGATTCCAGTCTTTGTAAATGTAATAATATTGTTTTGTGGCCTAACATGTGATCTCTCCTGGAGAATGTTCCATGTGTTTTTGAGAAGAATACATGTTCTGCTGCTTTAGGGTCGATGTTCTGTGTATGTCTTCTAGGCCCATCTGGTCTAATATGCAGTTTGAGTCCAGTGTTTTCTCATTAGTTTTCTATTTGGAAGATCTATCCATTGTTGAAAGCTGGGTGTTAAAATCCCCTACTATTATTGCATTGGTGTTTATTTTTCCCTTCAGATCTGATAATATTTGTTTCATATATATATATATATATCTCCAATCCACCGTTGGATGCATGAATATTTACAAATGTGTATCCTCTTGAAGAATTGACATCTTTATCCTTATGTAATGACCTTTGTCTTTTGATACCATTTTTGCCTTAAAGTCTATTTTCCTCAAAATAAGAAAGCTACCCCTGAATTTTTGTTGTTGTTGTTGTTTTTGTTGGTTTTATTTGCATTTGGGTGGAATATCTGTTTATTCTTTTACTTTCAGTTTACATGTGTCCTTGCATTGGAAGTGAGTTTCTTATATACAGCATATAGTCAGAGTTTTGTTTTGTTTTGCTTTGTTTCCCCATTAAGCCACTCCATGTTTTTGATTAGAGAATTTTTTTTTCAAAGATTTTATTTATTTATGTGACAGAGAGACAGCCAGCGAAAGAGGGAACACAGCAGAGGAGTGGGAGAGGAAGAAGCAGGCTCCCAGCAGAGGAGCCTGATGTGGGACTCGATCCCGGAATGCCGGGATCACGCCCTGAGCCGAAGGCAGACGCTTAACGACTGCGCCACCCAGGCGCCCCTTGATTAGAGAATTTAATACATTTATATTTAAAGTAATTATTGATAGATATAGGCTTATTATTGGCATTTGTTCATTGTGTTCTGGTTGTTAGTCATTCCTTTTTCTCTTTTGTTCTTTTTTGCTCTTTCTCTTTGTGATATGATGATTTTCTGTAGTGATATGCTTCGATTCCTTTCTCTTCATCTTTTGTGAATTCACTATATGGTTTTATTTCATGGTTACTGTAAGACTTACATAAAATATATTATATTTATTACCGTCTTTTTTAAGCTTATAACAAATTAACTGACTACATACTAAAACTCTAAATTTTTGCAATCCCCATACGTTTTATGTTTTTCATGTTATAATTTTCATCTTTTTGTGCTGTATATCCATTAACACATTATTGTCATTACAGTTATTTCAATACTTTTGTCTTTTAACCTTTATTCTAGAATTATAAGTGATTTGCCCACCACTATTTCAGAGCCCGATGTGGGGCTCGATCCCAGAATGCGCAGATCATGCAGAAAGCCGGGATCATGACCCAAGCTAAAGGCAGACACTTAACGTCTGAGCCACCCAGGCGCCCCCTAATTATGTTCTTTTATTTTGGGTTGAAGAACTCCCTTTAACATTCCTTGTAAGGCCAATCTTACAGTAGTGAATTCCTTCAGCCTTTGTTTTCCTCGGGTAACTCTTTATTTCTCCTTCAATACTAAAGGTAAACTTTGCCAGATAGAGTATCTTGATTGGCAGTTTTTTTGTTTGTTTGTTTGTTTGTATTATTTTAGCACTTCAAATATATAACTCATTCCCTTTTGGCCTGCAAAATTTCTCTTTAAAAACCCACCAATAATCATAGGAGTTTTCTTGCATATAGTAAGTTGTTTTTTTCCCACTACTGTTAAAATTCTCCTTTTGTCTTTAACTTGAGACAATTTAATTATAATGTAATGTGGTGTAGGTCTCTTTAGAATCACCTTACTTGGGGGGGGGCACCTGGGAGGCTCAGTCAGTTAAGCATCTATCTTCTGTTCAGGTCATGAGCTCAGGTCATGATTTCCAGTCCTGGGATCACTCCCCATGTTCCGCTCTGTTCTCGGTGAGGAGTCTGCTTCTCCCTCACCCTCTGCCCTGCCCCCCAGCTCAAGCTTTCCAGCTCTCTCTCTCTCAAATAAATAAATAACTTTAATTTTTAAAAAATCACCTTATTTGGTATTTTTTGGGCTTCCTGGATCTGAAAGTCTGTCATTTCCCCCAGGTTAGAGAAGTTTCTAGCCATTATTCCTTTAAATAAGTTTTTTGTTTCTTTCTCTCTCTTCTTCTTCTGGGACCCTTATAATGCAAATATTGGTCTTATGGATGGTATTCTATAAATCTCTTAAGCTATCTTTACTCCTTTCCATTCTTTTTCCTTTTTTTGCTCTGATTGGATGAATTCCACTGTCCTTTCTTTGAGTTCACTGATTTTTACTTCTGCTTGATGTAGACTAGTGTTAACTCTTTCATTGAATTTTTAGTTTAGTTATATTTTTCACGTTTACAATTTCTGTTTGGTAGGGTATTTTTTAATATGTATTTTAACCTCTGTTAAAATCTTACTTTATTCGTGCATTTCTCTTATAACCTTGGTGAGCATCTTTATGACCATTTTGAACTCTCTTGAGTAAACCATTTATCAATTTCCATTTCATTAAGACCAATTTTTGGAGATTAATCTTGTTCTTTTGTTTTGAATATTTTCTTCTGTTTCTTTGGTTTTCCTTGACTCTTTGTGTTGTTTTCTGAATATCACCCCTTCTAGGTTTGAAAAACTGATCTTGTGTAGATGAACTTTGTCAGTCAGTTTGGTCTGAACTCCTGCTTGTTTTTCAAACTTTTGTGATTATCCAAGCTTCCGTTATTGTTACTAGTGGCTCCCAGTAGTTAAAGGTGTGCCTAGATATGTCAGTTTCCAAAAGAGAAGACTGTGGTCATCACCCAAATGCTGATTAAAACCTAAACTTTCAGGTAGCAGCTGGGAAATATGTGGTCAAAGCCCTTCTAGGGAAAAACTAAGAGACAAACATTTTTGTTTTTCCCTCTGTCCTGAACCATGGTGAGTGTGTTAGCATGCCCATTGACAACTGCTTTTTTGTTTGCTATAATCCTGTGGGATTCATGAACACAAAGTTATTTGCTTTCAGACCCAGCCTTTGGTTGGCAGGCTTAAAAATTGAGGTATTTTGCTTCTCAGGGAAAAGTTGGGAGTTAGGGGTTCCCTCCCAATTGTATGTCACCATACCAGGGCGGAGTTTATGGTGAGAGTATGTCTCCGCCTTTTCTACCCATTTTAGTTTGGATATTTTCTCAGTTGCCCAACATGTAGGAGTCATTCAACTCTTTTCTGGATCTCTCCCTGGGAGAATTGCTCCATGTGTGGCAATATATTTGGTGCATCTGCGGGATAAAGGAAATTCAGGTGGCTTCCATCTCACCATCTTGATCCAGAGTCCTAGGAGAAATCTTAGAGTCCCCTAGATAATTTTTAAGGCAAATATGTTAATTATTTTTTAATGTATTTGCTTAAAAAAATTAAATCCTGACAGACCACACACATTTTGGTAAAGTAGATAGACAGACTATAGAACAGATTTTGTGAATCAATAGTGCTCCTAGATTTTTGCTGTGTAATTCTTGACTCATTAATGGAATAAATCTGTTCTAACAAAATGCATTTGTTATGTTTTAAATTGTGGTTTGCATTATTTTGGTTATCTGAGGCTGAGACAACCTTCCAAATCTTGACTGTCATGGGAAAAAAAAAAACAAAAATAAAACAACTGTTCATTCTATACCTTATGCATAAAAGTCAGGTTTTTCCCCCCCAAATTTAATACAAAATGATGCAAAACATTTAAGTATGAGTTCTTCTATAGTTTTTTTCCAGTTATTTGTTTCAAGTCCCGCATTTTATTTATAGACTACAACCAAGACATTTTGTTTTGTGAATGATAAAGGATTTAGCAAATGGCAATAAATCTTGAGTTTATAATTCCAAATGGTAATATTGGAATTCTCATAAGTTTTCAATTGCAGCATGGTTTCAAAGATTATTATTTCTGCTTCATTTTTCGCTATCAAAAGTTTTTTGTTATATTTACAGGTATTTTGGGGTAACACTGAGCTACCAACATTTTTTAGCTAGCAACTTAGTTTATTCCTATAAAAGAAAGATCCTATTTTTTTATCTTTTTTTCTTATTGTACTTCAATATCCCATATTCCAAGTATATGTGTGTATGTATCAATGTACATGTGTTACATTACATATAGTATATATTACATATAATATATATAGTTTTCTTACTTTTTTGTCTAGAATTGTTCTATATAAAATGAATGTATTAATCCAGATATCATAAAGCATAATAATAGCTTTAAATATTTATCTAAGTGCTTTTCCATAGGGTAATGTGTGCTCCTAGAATATTAGCAGTCTATTTGAGATGTGATCATATGCACATGAAATAACACTTAGTGTAATAATAATATGTTGAATAAAGGTTTAAATGAACTGTGTAAATAAAGGAGTTAATGAGCCGTTTTAGCCTGAGAAGACCTCCCAACAAAGTCATATCTTTGGTTGAATTTTGAAGGAAGTGAGAAACATGAGTTACTGGAGAGGTGACTCTACCATGGAGTATATAGAAATGCAAGGATAAGAATGAGAAACTAAGTCCTGCTGTAGGTGACCAGTAAAAACTTTGGGTCACATGGAGAAAAGGGTTTTTGTTGGGTATAACAGCAAAATGAACCAATAAAATGATCTTTTATTGGATGAACCAGTAAAACCTCAGGAAATGAAAGTATATAATGGTGAGAGTTAACACAAGTTTTCTATGAACAAAGTGTTACTTAAATTTCCTGAAATTTTGTAATGCTGCTTTCAAGTATACATAGCAAAAGAGAATTCTTACTGTCCATTTAAATGTCTTGGAGAACTTACTCTAGTGGATAGATAAGAATGGCATCTAACTAGGCACTAAAAGCACATACTTTGATATTCTTAAACAGGTGCAAGGATCTGAAAAAGACATTGTCAATAGCGAGAATAAAACACTCACATACTCAAGAGAGGAAAAATCTTGTTGCCTGATCAATTTTTTATTGGTTTTAAATCCTAATCAGTTAGTGACAACTTCACATAATTAACCATGCTTCCTAAAGCCCACTACTTAGTGACAGCCCACACTTGGGAAAGTCAGCTATCAGCAACAGCTGGCTCCAGGAACCCCACTTTTGCTTCCACAAGATCACCAACCCATCAACTCTAATAGCTTTATTCAAGATCAGTTTTTTGCTTCATTAAGAAACATTATTATCTACAAGCCTCATTCTCTCTTACATATCAAGTGATACAGTTGAGCTTTACCCTTCAGGTACTGAGAGGTAGCCTCTTCTTTTGACTGTATGTGTATTTTTTTTCTAGCAATTTTATTTATTAATTAATGATTAACAGAAAAGTATACATTATAAAATCTGAAATGGTGAAATTTATTCATTCAGGAAACTCTTACTTGGTACTGAGAAGAATAAAGGAAAATCCATGTTTTCACAAAGCTCAGAAACTCAAGCTGATCATTGTAATTCAATGTGCTAAATATAATAATAGGGATGGACTTGGTGTTGTGGTAGTACACAAGAAAGTCAGAAAACTTAAGGTTAGGGAAATTAGAGGTTTACTTCTAAGCTCACTCTTTTATTTTTTTAAAGATTTGTTATTATTTTTTTTTTTAGAGAGAGAGAGAGAGAGCAAGCACACATGAGCTGGGGGAGGGGCAGGGGAATAAAACTCAAGCAGACTCCATGCTGAGTGCGATCTCATGATCCTGAGATCATGACCTGAGCTGAAATCAAGAGTTGGATGCTTAACTGACTGAGCCATCCAGTTGCCCTCTGAGCTCCCTCTTAAAATAATAATAATAATAATGATAATAATAATAGTAGGTAAATGGAGAGATGGCCATCAAGGATGAGTAAATATACTAAATGGCTATTCAAGGAATTGAACTGAATCCAATGTTGCTATCATATAAAAGGTAAAAAGGCAGAGAATTGTGGAAAAAAAAAGATTAAGAGAGGTAAGCATAGGCTAGATCTGCCATCAGCGAGGCATGCTGAGGAATGGAAAAAGGATGGTGGGAAGAATGGAATGGTGGAGAAATTATTAGGGAGTAATGACAGGTGATAGAGGAAACTGGACATGGAGGGATAGGTTGGGAAAAGGCAGTTATTGCTCAGCAAGGAGAATGGTAGAGCTACCAAATGTAATCGAGTTGAGAAGTCATGGACCAATAGTAGAGTTCACAGTATAAATCTTAAAAATAAAAATCAATATTTACCTCCCTTTGCTATTTCTAAATTTGCTCCACTGATTGCCTAATTTGGGAGTAGTATCCATTTTCACATCTTTCAACAAGTTGCACTAATTCTTTTAGAAAAGGGACATTTTCCTTGATTCTAAAATGTGAAGGTAATTAGCTGTACAATGAGATCCAATTTCTTGAAGAATGAAACGAACTATGCAAAATGTCTGTGAAATTGGCAAATGTATAAACTGTAAGAATGCTTGTAACGTGTCACTGGACTTAGTTTGGAGCAAGATACTACCCATGTTGCAGTACGTACTTGGTCTTTGAAATACAGCAAGTCATTCTTTGGTATCAGTGTGCTCCATGTATCCTGAATGTGAGGTGGCTATTTCCCCCCCCAAGCAGAGGTCTTTGAGCAAGTGATTTTATAACTGACATTTTTACAGATTTAAAAGCAGACCTGCTGGAGGTCATACCAAATTAAAGTTTGCTTAGCACCGAGGACAACAGTTCAGACTGCATCAATACAGGAAAACACAGGTGTCTAAACAGAAAGAGATTAGTTTACTTCTCATTCAACAAATGTAAAAAATGTTTCTTTGTCATATTTTCATGAGGGAAAAAAATCACATTTTCTAGGGCCTATGATACGCGTTAACAGGCTTTCATCTTGTCCTGATTTGTCAGTTGGATATGTAAATAAAGGAAATTGTGAGTGCCTAGGTTTTATGAGAAATGTTTACACAATTTTATTACATAAAACAGCATGTGTTTTCTATTAATAAAGCAACACACAACTGAGTGAGTGAGCCCATTATTGTTAATTACGTAAATGAACATGGAGAGGAAAGAAAAAAACAATTTACTTACTTAATGATAGTTTTAAATAATAATCCCATTTCCTTCACGTTTGGCATTTTAAAGTCATGCTTTAAAATTTCAGGGAATATTTTTTATTATATATATTTAGGCATATAACTATTTGGATAAATACATTTAAATATATATAGATAGCAATGAATATACAAATTTATACATATTTTTTAAGTTTGTAATTTATCACTGGAGGTACAGAAATGTTGGTATTGGTTTTGAAATAGGTTATGGTCACAAGAGTTGAAAGAAACCCGGTGTCCCTTTTCCTAATCTTGTGGAAGATGGTTTCCATGTTTGGGCACTAACATCTAAAGCAGATGTCTCCAAAACCTAAATTTTGTAGTTTCACAGTTTCACCAGCCTATGTTCCTGCAACATAAAAGAGGTACCAATAGTATAATTGTATTATTAAAATAAATATCTAGGACACTTTATTTTGTCAATAGTTGGAAATTCACTACCACTACTGCAGGTCTCAGCTGACAAGATAATCTGCTTTTGCCACAGCTCTTTTCTCACTGTTTGAAAAAGTCCTTTAACTTATTGTGTTTTATCAATTTGTCCAGCCTCCACCAGTAACTCTGCCCATGTTCAGAACAGAATATGCTCTTAATATTGGTGAGATGGATGGTTGGAAGAATGGATGGATGGAAAGAGAAATAGGCAAGTGAACATATTCTTCTAGGAACCCCACAGATCCTCCCATCTCATCGGCTTTGGTGGGAAGTGGTTGGGCAAGGGGCATAAAGAAAGAAGGTACCTTTATGTAACAGAAGGGAAGAATCAATCACAACAACATTTGGGTTTCTGTAAAACCAATTCTGTATAAATCATTTGACTACCAATCTGCATTTCCCCTGAATTGCTAAGTACCACCCACTCTACTGACTTAAAAGGGTTTTCCTATACATGAGATCGGCATATGCAAATTAAAATATCAATGACTAAAACGACATATGGCTTAATCTTTGCTTTAAATGAAATCTTATCGGGTGTGAAAATCTTTAACTGGAGATGGAATGCATCCTGACAGCCTGAACTTTAGTGGTTTTTTTTTTCCCTCCGAACAGCAGTTATTGGTTTATCATTAGTTTAATCAGAGGCAGACTAAAATGTGTTTGTTTTGCACCCTCCTTGCAGCCGTCTTGCTAAAACTAGAAGAGCATACTGGAAACATAATATGCAGTGACATTCTGAGACTGATGCCTAATTCTGTCCACCTGTTGCCAGGTAAGTGCATTCAGGCGGCTTCTTGGAACATTTGAAAAGCTTTCTCAGGTACAGAGAAGATAAAAGGAGCTTTTAAAAAATACATATGCTAGAAATCCATTCCTTTCCTCTCTGGCAGACTGTATCTTTTGACCTTTTTCTATCACTTCTTTTACTGTGGTGACTCCTCTTTCTGAACTCTCTTTTACCCATATTCTCAAAATCTTATTTCAAGCGGTGGAAAAAATGAAGATCCTTGTTCTGTTTTTCTTGTTTACACTCTTTTTCTTTACTTCCACCCTCTGTACCAACTTTCCCTCCAAGTATTCTTATTACCATTATCACTACTCTTATTTTGATAGCTAATTAAAGTTGTCATTGATTCAACATGGAAAAGGCACATGACTTACCTTATAAGCTTTGTCATTCTCTAATGAATGAGTCATAGAGGTGAAGGGAGTAAGTGTAATTTAAAAAAAAAATCATTATAAAGACCTTTACTTGGGTGTATGGTTTGCCTCTGACCTTCTGACATGTCATTCTGAGTCTTGAGTAGTTCATGTCTCCATTTAGGCACAAAATATATCAATGGGGAGAATGATAATTAGGGTTATGCCATTGTTGATTATGACTAATCACACTTATTTAACCATAATATCAATACATCCTTAGCTATATGAGAAGAAAATTGTCCTGTGCCTCACCAAATATGCATGGTTGAGTTAGTCACGGAGTCTGATTTATTCTGTGTTATAATCAGCATCTTTGACCTGGAAACAGAAGATACCGTTAAGCTTACGTTATACAACCCTTGAGATCAATGCTCTCGCATGGAGAAAGGAGCACAACTGAATGATGCATACCGAACCAAAGAATTTGCAGCTTGTAGATTTAGCTTATGATTTGCACACTTAGCTTGAATAGTTTATAATAATAAATTTAGAACTGGGATACGTGGGTAGCTCAGTCGGTTAAGCGTCTGCCTTTGGCTAGGATCATGATCCCAGGGTTCTGGGACCAAATCGTACAACGGGCTCCCTGATCGGTCGGGAGCCTGCTTCTTCCTCTCCCTCCTCTCGTTCTCATTTTCACACTCTTTCTGTCTCATGAATGAATAAAATCTTTAGAAATAATAACAATAAATTAAAAACCAAAGAAAAATTTAATCTTATTTATGACATTTTGTGTTTATTCTTTGTGACGTGATACTGCTTAAGTTGACTACTTTTGATAAAATTTCATCTGTCGCTCTACAAGCAATTTTTTTTAAATATCATACCTGAACTTTTCATATCTGGTTCAGCTAATGGGCCATTTTGAAACAAAAGGATAGAAAATATAACATTTTTAATAGGCATGTCTTAATTTCTTACCATAAAAGTACAATATGCTCATTGTGTTGGTTTTCCAAAGTAAAATGTCACAAAGACAAAATGCTAACTTTCCCACAATCTCAAAGTTAGAGATAGTCACTATTAAAAAATTTGTTTGACTCTGTTATTTTCCAGAAGAGTTTCAAATTTTTTTTACAAATTTGAGATCATATTTTAAAGCAATTTTATTCTACATTTTCAGTGATGATTATCTTACCAATATTTTCCTTTTTATGAAATATTTCCAAACTTCTTGTTATTTGTTACATCATATTCCATTATATAGATATACTCTAATTTATTTTAAATTTATTATTTTATTGAATAGATTTGTGTATGTTTTTATCATTATAATAATATTGAATCAAACATGCTATATAGGAGTACCTGGGTGGCAAAGTTGTTTAAGCAACTGACCTTGATTTCTGCTCAGGTCATGACCTCAGGGTTGGGAGATCGAGCCCTGTGTCAGGCTCCACACTCAGCAAGGAGTCTGCTTGAGATACCCTCTACATCTCTCCCTCATCCCCTCCCCCCACTCACATTCTCTCTTTATCTCTTTCTAAAATAAATAAGTAAATAAAAATCTTTAAAAAAGCATGCTGTATATATATTTTGAATAATTTTCTTAAGAAAATTTTCTACAAGGAAAACAATTTGGTGAAGAATATGACATTTTTAATTTATGTGGGTAAGTACTGATAAATTATTTTCCAAAATTGTACCAACATATACCTATTTTAATCATTTACAAAAGTGATTGTTTTTATAACAGTGAATACTATTAGTCATCTGTTGGCAAAACGTGATATCCATTCCAGGTCAATTTGCATTTATTTTATCCTGTATAACTTTGAACATACTTGCATGTACTTTTAGTCCATTTAATTTTTCTGTCGCTTGTCAGTTCATGTTCTTTGCTGTGGGCATGTATTTGATATTATCAACACATGGAATTAAAGACTATATGGTTTTAAAAATTTATAAATGTTAGTACTATGAAACAATTTCTTGCAAAAATACATTTTATTTGCTGGAAATTTATTTTGAAAAATCCTATTGATGATTAGATTTCTAAATTTACCTTATTGTAAAAATATGCTTCCATGGTGGATGATGACTTTTGAGTTAATGTTCCTCAGTTTCTTAATACTTTTCACTGTCAGTACATCTACAAGTGATTTAAAAATTTGACCCATGGTGTTTAGAATCATCTAACTATAAGCCATCTCTAACCAAAGTGGGGGTTAATGCAATTTTGGGTCACAGACCAGTAGACACCTGAAAATTAATGGAATTTCTTCCCCTTAACCTAGGTTAGATTCATCCCCAAGCTTATGAAGGTGAAAGGCTAATGTTAACTCAATTACTATGTCATAGGATCTCCTGATTTACAGTCTATTAAGATTTGAACATTTCCAGTTAAACTGACATACTTGACATTAAATTATGAGAGCTCTTCACTTTCCTTCCTTTGCTGGAAGTAGCTCTGTTTATCCTCCAAAGAGGTCAAGACCTTAAAATAAGAAACTGAATTTCTTTTATGATTTGAGTTGCTTCTTTGCTCACCAGTGATAAAATGGACTGTGGAATAGTTCATAATTTAGAAAAGGCAGGATTCATTTGCTTAGTTTGCAAAAGGGTGGATATATAATGAACAGCCTCTTGGATCCATAAATCCTAATGTAAATATTTCAGGCAAATTGACCACATGGTCTCTTTTAAGAAGAATTTCATCAAATTATGTTTGGTAACCTAGGCCTTTAACTCATCATAAAATAAACTATATGACTTAATGAATAGTAGTTATAGGTCCAATTAAGAGAAAGACTAATTCCACTCTCATTTGGGTTCTAAGAGTCATTTTATTTTTTACCATCTTCAGAACCACTGTAGTTAAATAGTGGTTTTTGGTATTTAGTACCTACCTAATAGAGTTGCATTACATAAACTATTAGATTTAAGTCAGTGACTTGTACATAATGAGTGTATAATAAATAGCTTAATATTGTTGATAATATTTCTACTTAAGTAAATAGATGCCTCTGAAATTCCATACATATCAACCCTTCTCATAGCAAGTGTATTATAAATTTTATTGTTTAATTACATCTCTACAAATATAATAGCAAGAATATAGAAAATAATTGCATGTTTATGAATTCTAGATTCCTTTTTTCCCTTCCCTTTTAACCATGTTTCACTTGGAAACATTCAGCAGATAGCGCAGCATTTGGAAGAGCAAATAATTGAGTTAAAGATGTAAAATACAGAGGGCGCCTGGGTGGCGCAGTCGTTAAGCGTCTGCCTTCAGCTCAGGGTGTGATCCTTGCTTTTAGGGATCGGGATCCAGATCGAGTCCCACATCGGGCTCCCCCGCTGGGAGCCTGCTTCTTCCTCTCCCACTCCCCTTCTGTGTTCCCTCTCTCGCTGGCTGTCTCTCTGTCACATAAATAAATAAAATCTTTAAAATAAAATAAAATAAAATTTTATTCTTAAAAAAAAAATATCCAGAATGCAAAGATGTTTCTTTTAAAACTAGAACCACTCTGAATATCTAAAAATAAGGGTTTGAAAAAGAATAGTAGCTTCTTATAAGGGAGTATTATGCCCTTTAGAATGATATTATAGAAATTAAAAACAAACTTAAGAATCTGGGTACAGTAAGTTCCTTGTTTTTTAATTAAAGTTAAGTCAGGAAGTACATAAAGAAAAATAGAAAGATGCAAATTCATATATTACATATGCATCTATATTTGGGTCATGATATTATGATTGATTTGTTCTTTATGCTTATCCTCTTTTTTCTCTTTTCCCATCATGAGCGTGCATTTATTGAGTAATTAAAATGTTAGTTGCTATGGCAAAGAAGTTATTACAGACTAATGTTTATTGACATTGAATCGTGTATGCCATGTTCAATTTTAAAGGATTGTTATAAAAAACTTACTTGTCTTAAAAAACTATAGAATAATTCTAAGATACAAAAAACTGGAATAAATAAACCAAAATATTCTCTAGTGGATGGATTTATAAATAGCTTCACTGGTTTTCTTTTTTATCTGTATTTTCAATGTTTCAATCATGACTAAGAAATAAATAATAATGTCAAGCTATTTAAAAATATGTATCAAGTGCTTTTGAAGCTAAATGGCCGTTAAGTAATTGTTCAAATGGACCTCAATTTATATTTCCTTGTTGAATGTGTCCAGTAAGAATTTCAGCTGCTGTGTTAACATTATTGCTGTTTTTCATAATCTACTTTTCTCCAATTTATACATCATGTCCTGCTTCCCCAGGTACACAGATGAGCACCACACAGGGGATTGAGAGAAAGGTGGAATTGCCAGCCCCAACCCAGATTGACTGAATCAGCATCTGCAAGGTAGGCTGAGCTTCAGGAAACTCGTAGGAACATTGGTTTGTGTTACACTACATTCTATCAGTCGCGTCCACTAAAATGCCACCGCTTTATGGATGCCTGTTTTGACTAAATAAAATAGCAAAACTCATTCTCTTAATTCACTGTTCATCACAGCACTTACCTTTCTCTTATCTTCCAGCTTACCTTTATTCATTATTATATATTCTTTTTTTTAATGCTCTGCTTTGTCTGAGTTCAAGAGAATTTAAGGAACTAGCGTATGCAGTTGTGAAAAGTGTTAAAAAGTTCCAAATTGGAAAGCAGGACTGGGTACAGGTCAAAAGTGCAGGTAAGATCGATTATTTATACCACAAATACTTCTGGAACTTGTCCTGTCTGTCATACACACTCAGTGCACAAATCAGTCCAAAATGCCTGTCCTCCTGAAACTTTCATTCTAGCTAGAGGAAATAGTACAATTGCAAAATAAATAAGTTTGGGACATTAGATGGTGAGCAAGGAAAAGGTAGTGGATGAGGGAAATGAGGAGTGTTGGGTGTATGATTTTAACAGCATCATTAGGAAAGCTCTCACCAAGAGGACCCCAGCAGTGCATGCTTTTTATTTATTTATTTATTTATTTATTTATTTATTTATTTATGAGTGAGTGAGTGAGTGAGTGAGAGCACAAGCATGAGTCAGGGGAGGGAGAACCAGGCTCCCCGCTGAGCAGGGAGCCCAATATGGGGCTTGATCCTAGGACCCTGAGGTCATGACCTGAGCCAAAGTAAGACACTTAACCGACTGAGGCACCCAGGTGCCCCAATGCATGCTTATTTAAAGTCCTCTAAATACAGGGTACTGTGTAAGAGGTAGTAGACCAAGGGGGTAACAAAGAATAAATGATGAATTAGGAAGGAAAAAAAAAAAACTTGCATTAGTTCATATGAGATGGCTTTGGATTTTATTTACAAGTATTTAATGAAAGGTCATGGAATGGAAGGGCAGGAGATGAGGAAAAGGAACGGAAAATAGAGAGTGATGTTTCCCTGGGGTTGGAGAGTGGAAAAGCAACTGCATGAGCAGCTTCAGAAGAAGGAGAGAATACAGGATGCTGGAGAGAACAGGGCTCAAGGGGCTGGGTTTGCGGGGCTAACGGCCTGAAGCTGTGGTCCCGAAATAAGGCTGATGAACAGGAAAATACCTGGGGATCAAAATCCTGTAGAGGCAAGAGAGCTGACTCCTTCAGGCCAAGGGAGAGGGATAAGTGGAAACGGAGCTGTGGTGAAGAGGAGGAAGGACAGTGTAGGAGCATATTTTGCCATGACGTGTTGATGATCACAGCCTAAGTGCAAGTCAGCGGCCGAGCCTTCACGGCCTAAGTAAGCATGACGTCGCTGTCGGGGGTGCCATGACTAAAATCAGATGGAGAAACATAACTCTTAATAAGGGTCTTGGTTTGTCTATGTTCTCTGGGACAGCATGAGAAGGGAAACGGTGTGGGCTCTCTGCCCTTGATGTCAGGAACCAGCTGAAGTTTGGTGGTGACAGACTTCGAAGCTCCCATGTCAGTGTGATGTTTGCCCTCCTCACTGACGCTGTGGGATCCAATTTAAGTGCAGGCACAGCTTTTGGTGAAGCCACATGACTGGCCACAAAATCATTAAATTTATTGTTTACCAAAAAAAAAAAAAAAGCATCCTAACTGGATGGATGTTTATAGTTGTCTTCCCAAATGGCTTCACGTCTTTATAGGCTAATTCTGCTTGTGTATGTGAATCCGAAGGAAGCTGGTACTCTTCCTGGTAAAATAAGGCATGGATGTAAATGCATCAGGAAAATCAAGTCATTGCGTGTATTGGCTGCTACGCCTTGTAGCTCACCAATATGGCAAGCTAGCACTTCACTCCTCCAGCAGACTTCCTTGGGCATATTTTACTGGTTAACATTTCACATATGCAGCTTTTGGGGGGGGGGCAGCAGTACTCTTAAAAAGATGTGCTTATAGATTTTCAAGTTTTCTTTCCTTTTGGTGATAAGGTTGGATGAGAATTATGAGTGAATATAATAAAGCCTTTGTCTGCATAGCCATCCAGGGATTCTTATAAAATTGGGATTTTCGCAGTATAAACAGAAGCCATACGTGCTCCCGATTAGGACTTGTTGACTGCTTGTTGACTGCCTGGGTGCCGAGGGCCAAAGCTGTTGAGTTATGGACCCTGGTCTGTCATGAGCAAACTGTGTAACCTTGTCCCAGTTAAGTTACCTCTTAGCATTTCATTTGTAAAATGGGTGTAATCAGACCTTCCTGACAGGAATGTTGTAAGGGTTAATTAATTGCTGTTTGTTAAGTGTGCTGAGATTGTCAGATTAAAGCATTAGGGAAGTGTCAAGTTTGTGTTATTATGGTATTATTTTTCTTTGTTTGGTAGGAAATGCCATTTCTGTGTAATTTACTTTAACAGTAAAATAAGCCATTTTAATCAATGCACAATCAAGCCCTTATTCATGGAGGACAAGGGTGTATACACTTAGCGAGCACACTAGTGTCAGCTGACACAGGGCAGGAATCTGAAAATTCGGCATTGGATACAAAGAAAGCCTAGAAAATGAGACGTGGGGCAATCAGATTCTGAGTGCCCAGGAGACTCAGGTTACAGACCCAATATAGCTCTTTAATAGCAGAGAAGGAAAAAAAAGTCTGTAACCTTAGCAACCGATACCCACCAAAAAAAAAAAAAAAAAAGTTACCCATGTTACCAAGAAATTGTTGAAGAGATTGTACATATGGCCCAGAAACTAAATATCACCAATATTTCATTAGAATCCGAAGGGGCTTTTAAACATATGGGGTTGTTTAAGACTGTCTTAATAACTTAAAAGTGTACAGGTTTGGATGTGAGTTTATATGTATAAATACACATTAGTCATGATTTAGGCTTTGACCATTATGATAATAGCTGGGGAATCTTGATTTTTCCAAAGAAAATACTGACAGTTATATCCTAAAATGTTATTTAACAACATATATAAGTTGCGGTAATTTTAAGATGCTATTTTTCTAATATGTATATTACTAAGTATAACAAATATAGGTAATAAGTAAATAGGGTAGTAAGTACTTTTACTAAAAAATTACAACTGTTCAGCACAAATATTTAAAATGAAGGAAATTAAAGTGTGGGACATGTCATTGATTATCAATAGATATTTGGTAAACAATGTCCTACAAATAATGACTGTAACAACTTGCATCTGTAGTTTTCAGTATTAATTTTTGTGTGTTATTCAGGAATCATATCTTGTTGTTCACAATTCCACAAGCTTTACAACTTCGGTTGGTCACAAGGATTTAACTTTTTTATTATTTTACCCTAAATCAGACATATCTACAATCTCCATTTTGAAAAAGTACCGGAGTAAGTTTTCTGTTTAACCAGTCTACAAAGTCATATGGAGAAGGAGCCATCCTTGTTTCTCACTTGGGCGCTGCAATAGGTCTTTAATGATCTCTCTCTTTACCCCATTGCAATATGGAAGCCAGATAAATCCCTTTAAAATGTTAAGTCCGATCATGCCACAGCTTTGTTTAAAATCCACTAGTAACTTCCCATTGCAGTCAGAACAAAATCCAGCAGGGCCCTATGTAGAAGTTTCCAGAATGGCTTGTCTGCCCTCATCTCCTGCAATTCTCTGTGTTTGCACAGGTCTTGGCTCATCGCTCTTCCTGATGTATATCAGAAACCTTGGACTTGGCTTTCCCTACGGCATTTGTACTACTGTTCTTTCTGCATGGCTTCTTCACTCACTTTTCTCAGTTGTGTGCTCAAACATGGGGTTAGAGCGTATCCCTAGAAATCCTGTGCATAACAACACCACTCTGCCATTTTCCTATTATCTTCTGCTTTTAACTTTACAACACTTTCTATCATCTGCCATATGATATATTCATCTCTCTTAGCAAACAGAAACCCTTTGTATTGTTCCCTTCTTCAGTGTCCAGACAGCCACCCAGCAAATAGTAGTAGCCTAATAAATATTTATTGAATACTTGAATACATACTGAGATATTGGTACTTTCCAAAATAGTCCGTCAAATCTCAGCCATTACTAATGATATTATTGTTTATTGAATGTTCCCAAATGAAAGTGCCTAGTTTTGAGGTGGCTTAGTGGTTGTTGAAAACAAGTCAACATTTTATTAAGGGGCACCTGTTTAGAGATTCTCCGGAGCTAAAGCTCACATTTTATGCGGCAGTAAGTTGTCAGTGAGGGCCTTATATCTTAACCTTAAAGGTTCTTCCTGGGGAAAGCAATCCCGTGGCCTGATTGTAGAGTGTGCTATTGTTCATCCTCAGACTTACTGATTTATTCATTTATTTGGACTTACACTTTTAAATACAGAAGAAAAGTTGGGGGAAAATATGATGTGAGGCATATAAGTTTCCTAGAGGCTAATTTTGCCAGACATTTTTTATTTGATTAAACGGATACCATTTTATGGTTCTTGAGAAAGTAACAGAGAGTTTATTGCTACTTATCTAAATGTTCAAAATCCTGATTCGCCTTCAAAACCAAAATTAAATGTTGAGATATCCCTTCCAGTGCTAGCTGCCTGTTCCTTGATTCTCTTTCCATGCACCCTTATGAGAACACATGATACAAATTTTATATACACATTATTTCGATTTCCCACATTGGGAAACAGACATATCTATAAATAACACTGAGCTAATTCAGAGAAGTTCCGTGCCCTATTTCTCCTTTATCTCCAGCATCTAGCTCTACATTTAGCCTGGAGTTGCCACTTAGTAAGTGTTTGTAGAAAGTTTACATGTACAGACATTCTAAGTGGTTGGTTTCTTACTCATCTATCTTCAATGCGTGTCTATTCAGAGTACTTCATAAATCAGTTAGAAATTAAAAGCAGTTTTTGAGCCTTTGGAAAGGTGTTGTGATATGACATCATCACTGTTGTCATCAACAATGTATGTAGTTTAATTAAACACCTACTCCAACACTGGGTGGTCTGTGCATTGCTGAAAAGTTGCACTTAAAACTGATTTGTATCATCAAATAATAGTTTAGATCTGCTGTGAGAGTTACGAAGTGCAAATACTTTTTAGAGGAGCCCCTGGGTTCATTTCTTGTTTGCAAGAAGAGTGATGTAAAATTTAAAGAAAAGTGGTATATTTTGCTTATAAGAACAGGGAACTGCAGTGCTGGGGTTATAGTTTTATTTTTTCAATGTTTGACTTTGACCTAATATAACCTTGGGTGTTTTTCATTTGTCATTTGTAAAAGAGGTGCTGCAGAGGGATGATAGCTGTGCAGATTAACCTAGATTGTCCAGGTGAGCTCATCCTAATCACATGATTTCTTCAGCAGAGAAGCTTCCCTGGCTATTGGCAGAGAGGGAGATGTGACTAGGAAGAAAAACCCAGGAGATGCCACGATGTTGCTAGCTCAAAGATAGAAGAAGCCAACAGCCAAGGAATGGGGTGGCCTCTGAGTCCTTTGCTAGAGAATCCAGAAAGGAAAGCAGCCCTGCTGAGACCTTTAGTCCAGTGAGACCCACACCAGACTCCCGATCTCCAAAATGTAAATAAATTTGTGTGATTTCTAGCTACTAAGTTGGTGGTAATTTGTTACAGCAGCAGTAGAAACCTAATACAACATCTTTTTGCTTTTCCTCTTGAAAGACCTCCGGGTCCACATTTGAATATATTATTTATATTTTACGTTTAAATCCTGATTATCATGTATTGGGACTGTCAAAAGTGAAGTACATTCAGACCAGAGATTTCTGCCTTCTAAATGTATGTATTTGATATACTTCAGAAAAACCTCTCAATTCACTGCTCGAACAAAAGATTTTGTAACTAACTCCTATAGTCCTTTCACACAATAGAAATCAGAGCCTGTGAGAGCTCATGCCATTTACTTTAGTCAAAATCTGAATGATGCATTGCATAAGTAACAGCATAATAGGGCCCTCATATTGTAATCTGGGTAGATGTATGCTGTGCTTTGAAAATCAAATATTGCTCCCTTTGACGTTTTGACAAGTAATTTCGACAACAATATACATTTGGCTAACTCATGAATGTAGTACTTCTCGTCCTCTGGATTGTGCAGGGTTTGCACTATGCTAAGAATGACAACAATTATAGAACTGACTTGCATTTGCCAAGTGAACAGATGGTTTTGTAGTTTAGAGGAACAATGGTGAAGAAAGAAAAGGCAAAGTGGTGGGTGGGGGAGTTGGTAGGGTGGGATAAAAATTTTGCAATCCAAAATAGCACTAATACGACTAAAGAAAAATGTAGACAAAGGCATGTTACAATTTATTATTGAAAGGTATTAAAAAAAGAAGAGAAAGGTCTTGCTTATTTCAGTCTTCTTTCATACTGGTATTGAGTCTAATCGCAGGGTATTTGAGATCCAATAAGCTATAAAACTATAATGTTGACAATCTCATTTATGGAAATGGTTATTTTAAAGTATTATCAATGTGACTATGACATGGGATGACATTTTTGCCTTTCCTGTCTATGTATTTCTTTTTTTTTTTCTTTTCAGTTTATCTATGGAACAAATAGAACACAAATAAGAATTAGGACTTCACTCCCAAAAACCTCAAGTATTTTATACAGATCCTCTTCACAGGAACAGTGAAGTAACTGTTTTCTTTGATCTCTTTTGAGTCATTTTACTTTCACTGAGTGAAGTGGAATATGTGTGCCTTCTTGGAAAAATCTTCATTAAATAAATAGGTTGTGTGTAAATGTATATTTGTGTGTATGTGTACATTTGAGTGTTAAGTAACCCACAAAGATGGTGTTACTATCTTGCCTTCAGGAATCTGGGTTGCATGCGATGTCATACCTTTGAGTTTAATATTGAATTTAATAAACCTATCAACCTGTAAAGATCCCCTTGCTCATGGAGTTTTCTGGTGGAGATAACTGAATTGCCACTTGGGTTATATTAAGGACGGAGTCTGTACTTAGATGCATAGTCTTAAAAGCTATTCAGATATTTATTTTATCTCCCTGGAATAGTACTTGTGGTACCTAATTACCAAACTAATTATAATAACTCCTACTGATCAAATATTTTGTTAGGCACTGTGTTAAATATTTTATCATATATTATCTCATTTAAAGTTCATAAAAAGAATATCACATTTTTTGCCTTAAAACTCTAAGGTAGGTATGGGATATTATTTTCTCTTTTTTAAAGATCAGGCAATGGAAGTCTTTGCAGTTTGAGAGACTTACTCAAAATCAAACATTTAATAAATTGAGAATGAGGATTGAAAGCTAAGTTTACTTAACCCCAAACTCTCTACTTAACAATTCAAATTAGGTAAGGTCAGCGAGGGAATGATAACACATAGACACTGAATGTCAATATTTAACACAACAGGTACTGTTCACTCACATAAGAGTGATGGGCTGGTGTTCATGTTTGCAGGACAACTCTCCACATAGGATCACACACAGATCCAGGCTCCTTTGGTCCTGGCACTCAGCCATCCCCTATGTAAGACCTTGCCATGGTCTATGTTTCCAGAGGAAGGAAAAGGGCATGGTACAGCTCCCATGGGAGGATTTGACAAAAACATGACTGCTTGTTTTCTTTTGGGAAAAACTTAGCCACATTAAGCCTTCCATCTCAAAGGAGGCTGGAAAAGTCATCTTGCCGTTTGACCAAAGAAACGGAGGGATTTTTGTGAACATCTAGCCATCATTTTAGCACCACTGTTTGATATGTTTTATTAATGGATTTGTGAAAAATAAAGAAGCTTCAGAGTGGACCTTCATGGTTCGTGGATAGGGCTTAGATGAATTGTTTTAGCCATATCTAGCCCACAGTACGGATCTACAAGAGTGTTTTGCCTGTCCTTTGCCTCCCAAAGTTGCTTGTTTGATTCCAATAGTTCAACAGGCTCCTTGGGACCTGTGTTCTTTGTGTTGAATGGGAGAAAACATCAAGAAGTTGGAGAAATGGGGAAAAACATGTTCTTCCCTCTTAGCTTTATCAATTAGGTTTCCTCTTAATATTTTGAATGTCTTCATTATTAGAAGTTATACTAGAACTAATAGTTAATATTTTTATCATTATTTAATTTCAATGAATTTTGTTTGAATTAAATTTAATAAAGAGTTTCAAGATTTAGGCATTTCAAAATAATAATTTCTAGTGTCTCTTTGTTTTTCAATTAATGCCTGAGCTAATATTCATTGTTAAAACTGGCCATAATAAGAANAACTAAAGAAAAATGTAGACAAAGGCATGTTACAATTTATTATTGAAAGGTATAAAAAAAAGAAGAGAAAGGTCTTGCTTATTTCAGTCTTCTTTCATACTGGTATTGAGTCTAATCGCAGGGTATTTGAGATCCAATAAGCTATAAAACTATAATGTTGACAACCTCATTTATGGAAATGGTTATTTTAAAGTATTATCAATGTGACTATGACATGGGATGACATTTTTGCCTTTCCTGTCTATGTATTTCTTTTTTTTTTTTTCTTTTCAGTTTATCTATGGAACAAATAGAACACAAATAAGAATTAGGACTTCACTCCCAAAAACCTCAAGTATTTTATACAGATCCTCTTCACAGGAACAGTGAAGTAACTGTTTTCTTTGATCTCTTTTGAGTCATTTTACTTTCACTGAGTGAAGTGGAATATGTGTGCCTTCTTGGAAAAATCTTCATTAAATAAATAGGTTGTGTGTAAATGTATATTTGTGTGTATGTGTACATTTGAGTGTTAAGTAACCCACAAAGATGGTGTTACTATCTTGCCTTCAGGAATCTGAGTTGCATGCGATGTCATACCTTTGAGTTTAATATTGAATTTAATAAACCTATCAACCTGTAAAGATCCCCTTGCTCATGGAGTTTTCTGGTGGAGATAACTGAATTGCCACTTGGGTTATATTAAGGACAGAGTTTGTACTTAGATGCATAGTCTTAAAAGCTATTCAGATATTTATTTTATCTCCCTGGAATAGTACTTATGGTACCTAATTACCAAACTAATTATAATAACTCCTACTTATCAAATATTTTGTTAGGCACTGTGTTAGATATTTTCTCATATATTATCTCATTTAAAGTTCATAAAAAGAATATCACATTTTTTGCATTAAAACTCTAAGGTAGGTATGGGATATTATTTTCTCTTTTTTAAAGATCAGGCAATGGAAGTCTTTGTAGTTTGAGAGACTTACTCAAAATCAAACATTTAATAAATTGAGAATGAGGATTGAAAGCTAAGTTTACTTAACCCTAAACTCTCTACTTAACAATTCAAATTAGGTAAGGTCAGCGAGGGAATGATAACACATAGACACTGAATGTCAATGTTTAACACAACAGGTACTGTTCACTCACATAAGAGTGATGGGCTGGTGTTCATGTTTGCAGGACAACTCTCCGCATAGGATCACACACAGATCCAGGCTCCTTTGGTCTTGGCACTCAGCCAACCCCTATGTAAGACCTTGCCATGGTCTATGTTTCCAGAGGAAGGAAAAGGGCATGGTACAGCTCCCATGGGAGGATTTGACAAAAACATGACTGCTTGTTTTCTTTTGGGGAAAACTTAGCCGCATCAAGCCTTCCATCTCAAAGGAGGCTGGAAAAGTCATCTTGCCGTTTGACCAAAGAAACGGAGGGATTTTTGTGAACATCTAGCCATCATTTTAGCACCACTGTTTGATATGTTTTATTAATGGATTTGTGAAAAATAAAGAAGCTTCAGAGTGGACCTTCATGGTTCGTGGATAGGGCTTAGATGAATTGTTTTAGCCATATCTAGCCCACAGTACGGATCTACAAGAGTGTTTTGCCTGTCCTTTGCCTCCCAAAGTTGCTTGTTTGATTCCAATAGTTCAACAGGCTCCTTGGGACCTGTGTTCTTTGTGTTGAATGGGAGAAAACATCAAGAAGTTGGAGAAATGGGGAAAAACATGTTCTTCCCTCTTAGCTTTATCAATTAGGTTTTCTCTTAATATTTTGAAGGTCTTCATTATTAGAAGTTATACTAGAACTAATAGTTAATATTTTTATCATTATTTAATTTCAATGAATTTTGTTTGAATTAAATTTAATAAAGAGTTTCAAGATTTAGGCATTTCAAAATAATAATTTCTAGTGTCTCTTTGTTTTTCAATTAATGCCTGAGCTAATATTCATTGTTAAAACTGGCCATAATAAGAAATCAGAAGCAGCTCAGCCATTTTTGACTACTTAGAAGGTGAGAAAGGCAATTTACAATCTTGCCATAATTATAATACTACTGTTATACAATACTGCCTTGTTTTTCCATCATTGTCCTCAAGTGAATTATTTCATATAGGTGAATTTTCCATAAGGACAATATGAAACTTAACAATAAAAAGAGGAGATCTTTCCTAAATATTTTGCATAATTTCTTTATAATTTAAATGTATCATGAAATCATAAGTTTGTAAATGTAAATATCCATTATTGTATTATCTGAGATAATATGGTACTGCCCTTTTGCAGCTAGAGACGTCCTGGTTTTACCAAGTCCCAAAGTGCTGATGTACCTTGAATTTTTGTTTTTGTTTTTTTTTACAACATTTTTTTTCTGTTTTTCCTTTGACTTGCCACATTTTAGCTTCATATGTTTCATATTTTTATATTTCGTATGTATCATATTGCATATGGTATGCCTATGTATTATTACACATTGGATAAGTATTATACAGATTATATTTCTGTATTTTTACCAACCTTGCTATAATTTCCTGCTAATCTACCTCTTATGGGATGAGACAACAGCAGGTCACTCTGAATTGTGTGAATAACAAGAATCTAAGATGAGAGCAATTTGCTCTCTGAAAGGCTTTCCTATGTGAAATGAACACAACCACAGGACATGGGCTTAGTCTTTTGTACAACTATTTTCATCTTTTTATGCAAAGGGAGACCCTATGTCTCATTTCTTCCGTTGGTTGCTATAAAGAGCGTGGTGGAGGGGTAAGGACTAAATGAAAGGCTGTTTTCTAGCTCTGGAATCCATGTAAGCAAAGTTGGTCTAGTGACTGCCAAAAGCATTTGAGTTTATCCTCGGAAAATAATTTCAATATGATTGATCCACTTTTATCTTTTACTCTCCCCTTTACTTGAATATATCTCTATTTTAAGTAAAAACCGAGCATGGAATTCTTGCTCCTTAGTCAGGGGACTATTTTCCTCTTCCACAGTACACCAATAGGATTATTATTATTATTTTTTAAAGATTTATTTATGTATTTGACAGAGAGAAAGGCAGCGAGAGAGGGAACACAAGCAGGGGGAGTGGGAGAGGAAGAAGCAGGCTTCCCGTTGAGCAGGGAGTCTGATTCAGGGCTGGATCCCAAAACTTTGGGATCATGACCTGAGCTGAAGGCAGACGCTTAAGGACTGAGCCACCCAGGCGCCCCAATTTTTTTTTTTTTTTACAAAATTACACTCAGGTTTGACATTTTCACTAACATTCCTCCCTCTTCCTCACTTGCAGAGAACTACCCTTAGGTCTTTTCCTTCCTATTTTCCATCTTTCCTTACAGGTTTTGTTGTTATGTTTTAACAGTGGCTGTTTTCTTTTCAGTTGTGAATGAATGTCTCCTAATTCCTTTTCCAATATTTTTTGTCTCCTGAAAATTAGGTCTTGCTCATTTCCTACCAATATGTAGCCTTCTTAATGTAAAATAAATAAATAAATAAATAAAGCATCTTACTATTATCTGAAAATTAAATGGTATGATCATTGTTGTGCTAAATTACGAATTTGGGTAGACATGCAAATGCACTCCTGGGAAAAACACTCCTGCATTTGACAAGCCAGTTCTAACTTCCTTGACCCATTCGCCCTTGTATGAGTTCCCCTATCCTCTGGTAGACCTCATTCTATTACTACACATTTCCCTCCAGAGAAGTCCTGACGTCATTATAAATTATAGGGAATTTATTGGGAATTTAAAATAACAATTTATAAAACATAAACTAAGTACAAGGCACCCCTGTAAGCATTATACATGCATTATTAACTCACTGAGTTTTATTATTGTAACACTTCTAGAATAGTCCTATTAATATAA
Source organism: Ailuropoda melanoleuca (assembly GCF_002007445.2). Classification (NCBI taxonomy): domain Eukaryota; kingdom Metazoa; phylum Chordata; class Mammalia; order Carnivora; family Ursidae; genus Ailuropoda; species Ailuropoda melanoleuca. Next base: position 24,226,020 of record NC_048231.1, on the reverse strand, counting down.
TCCTAGTTTCACAAATGAGAAAACGACATCACAGAGAGACCTACCCATTGGTCAAATATGGCTGAGTTGAGTCGTAACTCAGGCAGGCTGGATCTGTAGTAATGCTCTACAGGGTACAGAAATTAACTTCAATGTTATTGACCCCTTACTCCCCACCGTGCTATGAATTAGAAACTGCAGTATTTTTAAATTTAACTTCTTCCCTAATTATATAATGAAAACTTTTGTCCTACTTTAAAAGAATTGCAAGCATCAAAGAGCTCACAGGGTGGTATTTGTGGACAAGAGCCCTTTTGATTGCCTAATGTCATATCCCATATGTGGCTACTTCCACAGTGCAAGGCTTAGGTATATTTCTTAATTATTTCCTACTGCAGTCTGGACCTGAGATAGGAAATCAGGGGGCTATGTTTGATTTAACCATTACTCTTTCATTCATGTGTGCATTTACCTGTTCATCTTTGTTCCTTTACTCAAAAAACAAATATTGAATGTTATGTGGTCCCTAAGCACTATGGTTGTTTCTGGTTTGATTAAGGGAGCTCACAGTATTTGGGGAAGCTGGACATACAAAAGCTAGAGTGCAATTGGTAGGTGTCACAATAGTATATGAATAGAATAGAATATGAACAGATTGCTATGGAATCATAAAAGAAAGAGGGACTTGCTCTACTAGCTGTCTTTGGGGGGGTCTAATGAAGGCTTTACAGAGAAGGCAAGAGAACCAAACCTGTAGACTAAGTAGGATTTCAGCACACGGAAAGGGGATATGTGTCTTATCAAGCATGCTTATAAGCATGTAGGACCAAGTATGTTTGAAAACCGCTGAAAATTATACAGTGGCTGAAGTACAGGATAACTAAAGTTTAGGGTAGTTGATGTGAGATGAGGCAAGTGAGAAAAGCCAAGGACCAATTGCAGAGGGCCCTTTACCAACCTGACAGCTCTAGAATATTCCTCATATAGTAGGCATGACATGACCACTTCAGCTCCAAGCTGTGTGAGAAATGGGCAGGAGATGCAGAGATCACATTGGAAGTGGATGAATTCCAGGGATCACGGAGAGGTGGTGGGAAGGAAAGACAGGGAACAAACCTAAGAACCATTTAAGGCTAGAATTAGCAGGTGTGAATAGAGGTGAAGCATGAGGGGTTAGTAGAGGTTTAATTTAATAGTTCGATCAAAGGGATTACGAAATCCAGGGAAAAGCAGGCTTTGAAATGAGATGATAAGTGTGCTTGATGTTTAACATGTTTTACTTGAGGCACTTGTAAGTATCCTAGGTAGGAGAGGTCAATGCATTTGAGTCTGGAAAGAAAATTTAAAAAGGCGGGGGATGGAAATATACATGTGAAGAGCTGTAATCAAATTGGTGAAACTTGAGGCCAATAGAAATTGATAATTACCCAGAAAAGAGTATGGAGAGAAAAAGGAGAAGAGAATTGATGACACTTTGCTAGACCTGAAGTGGCAAATTGAATTTGTTTCACAAGCAACAAGTTAAGAAACACTTACCAGAATGCTTGATAGATTTAAAAAAAATAGAGTTTCTTTTATTCACCGACCTTGAAAGTCCTTTTTCTTTACTGCACTATTGGTACTTAAATTTTAAGTCAGCTGTATAATCGCATTAACATTTATTTGCTTTTGTGTCAGTGCCCCCTCTGCTGAATATTGTTCTTTGAAGCAGGGCTCTATGAATATAGGTACCATATGATTTAAAGTTCTCAGTTCTCAGGGTGTGTTGGTGAGGGAACTTGTTTTGCAATCAGTTTTAGCCTAAAAGGAGGCACTTTTATTGAAGCAATAGCACATACTTTTTAAAAAGCTTCTAATATTAGAGAAAATCTTGAATGAGGAATTAAAAGACCTGCAATTTTATTCTTCCTGTGTCCATAGCATACTTTGTGAAGCTCACAAGGGCTTTACTCAGGCTCAGGCTCTTTGAATGGTGGCCATAGGGGGTGTAAAAAATGTAAGCAACGACAGTCATCTTCCACATGTCCTCTGACTCTACTTCTAGGACAGTCTCCCACCCCCAGTCTTGAAATTGTACTGCCTATTCTCAATTTTCCCTTTTCTCCAAACTCAGCCTTTATGTAACTAGCATGATATTGAGGCCCTAGACAGAATAATTGAGCTCTGCCTCCTGCACTTGAGTTTTAAGACTTGACTGGTTGGTCTAGGTTTTCTAGTTAAAAGTCAAGTTAAAGGCACGAATGAAGCTCGCACTGGTTACCAATGCACAAAACAAGACACAGTCCAGTATTTGTCACTGAGGAGTTTATATTAACTGGTGTAATTTCTGTGTATACTCTCATGAATGGCTCAATAATAAATAAAGGCCAGAAGCTCTTCTCTGATTATGATTTTAATCAATCACGATCTCGCTTGATTTTAATCAATTTTATTACTTGCCTGTAAAATGAAGGTAGGTTAACTGGGAGTAATTTTTGTCATTTGAAAAATGAGCATTTAAAAACTATTGCATTGGGATTTAATAGGGAAAGAAACTAATAACCATTTATGCCACTACTCCTTTTGCTTTAAATCTCAGTATCTAACCTGTATTTACATTTGACAGAGCTAGACTGAGCCGGAGCCTTATAAAGCCCTTTAGCTCATAGAAGACAGTGGTAATAAGCAGGCGTGGTAAAGAATTATACAGGGCTATGACATCGGGTATGATCTACAAAACTTTTCAAAAATATACAATATGAGTCAACTTGTGAGTAATAATTATTGATCTTTGCTTCTAAAATCACATTAAAGTAAATATTTCAAGATTAACCAAATTTAAATTGATTCTAAGCTCTTTGAAATCAGATATTGCGTCTTATTTTTTGGTAGCTCTAGAATCTGGTCTGGTGGGCAAATATTCATAAACATTCAAAAAATTTGCTATATAATAGAATACGTTAATGTTAAATTAGATTGTTCGTACTTGATTTTCCACAATTGTTTCACTCAATACATACTTACATGTACCTGCTATGTGTCAGGCACTATAGGTTACATTTGAGGGAGATAAAACATGGCATTCATACTACTTTTAGGATCAGACTTTCTAAAAAGCATTAAAGAGGTAATTTACAGCCATGTGTGATGTCAATGGCTCTATTTGTAATAGCCCAAGGTTGGAAACAGCCCAAATGTTTGTCAACTGATGAATGGATAAACACATAATCAGAGAACACATGCTGGTTTGGGAGGTTATAGCAAGGGAACTTTACCTCATACAGTTGGTTATTCAGATCATGCCTTGTCCACAAACCTGGGACTGTATTGTATCACTAGATATGTTCATTGAGTCAGGAAGACATGCAAACAGGTGCACCACTCACCATCTCAGCCTGCTCCGGCTGCTCTAACAAAATACTACAGACTGGCTATCTTACAAAAGGCAGAAATTTATTTCCTACAGTTCTGGAGCCTAGAAGTCTGAGAAGAAGGTGCCAGCATGATGGGATGAAGACATTTTCCAAGTTGAAAGCTTCTCATTGTATCCTCACATGGTGAAAGGGGGTAAACAGCTCTGTGGGTCTCTTTTTGGGGCACTGATCCTGTTCATGAGGGCTCCACCCTTAAGATCTAAGCACCTCCCAAAGCCCCACCTTCTAATACCATCACACTGGGCATTAGTTGAAGGGATACAAACCTTTAGACCATAGCACTCACTCTCTAAATTGAATACAATGTCTCAATGTACCATTACAACAGTTCAGAAATGTGACAGATCCTGACTGAGTTACATATCCTGTGAAACGGAAGAACACAGGATTGGTTCTAGTTGTTTTGCTACAATGTGAAAAAAAATCAAGATTGCGAGAAACTAATAAAAAACGCACTTTGTGCATCAGCCTTAGGATAGACATAACAGTAGGTGCTATGTCAGACTGTAACTTCCAAACCTAATACCCNAGGGGTTAGTAGAGGTTTAATTTAATAGTTCGATCAAAGGGATTACGAAATCCAGGGAAAAGCAGGCTTTGAAATGAGATGATAAGTGTGCTTGATGTTTAACATGTTTTACTTGAGGCACTTGTAAGTATCCTAGGTAGGAGAGGTCAATGCATTTGAGTCTGGAAAGAAAATTTAAAAAGGCGGGGGATGGAAATATACATGTGAAGAGCTGTAATCAAATTGGTGAAACTTGAGGCCAATAGAAATTGATAATTACCCAGAAAAGAGTATGGAGAGAAAAAGGAGAAGAGAATTGATGACACTTTGCTAGACCTGAAGTGGCAAATTGAATTTGTTTCACAAGCAACAAGTTAAGAAACACTTACCAGAATGCTTGATAGATTTAAAAAAAATAGAGTTTCTTTTATTCACCGACCTTGAAAGTCCTTTTTCTTTACTGCACTATTGGTACTTAAATTTTAAGTCAGCTGTATAATCGCATTAACATTTATTTGCTTTTGTGTCAGTGCCCCCTCTGCTGAATATTGTTCTTTGAAGCAGGGCTCTATGAATATAGGTACCATATGATTTAAAGTTCTCAGTTCTCAGGGTGTGTTGGTGAGGGAACTTGTTTTGCAATCAGTTTTAGCCTAAAAGGAGGCACTTTTATTGAAGCAATAGCACATACTTTTTAAAAAGCTTCTAATATTAGAGAAAATCTTGAATGAGGAATTAAAAGACCTGCAATTTTATTCTTCCTGTGTCCATAGCATACTTTGTGAAGCTCACAAGGGCTTTACTCAGGCTCAGGCTCTTTGAATGGTGGCCATAGGGGGTGTAAAAAATGTAAGCAACGACAGTCATCTTCCACATGTCCTCTGACTCTACTTCTAGGACAGTCTCCCACCCCCAGTCTTGAAATTGTACTGCCTATTCTCAATTTTCCCTTTTCTCCAAACTCAGCCTTTATGTAACTAGCATGATATTGAGGCCCTAGACAGAATAATTGAGCTCTGCCTCCTGCACTTGAGTTTTAAGACTTGACTGGTTGGTCTAGGTTTTCTAGTTAAAAGTCAAGTTAAAGGCACGAATGAAGCTCGCACTGGTTACCAATGCACAAAACAAGACACAGTCCAGTATTTGTCACTGAGGAGTTTATATTAACTGGTGTAATTTCTGTGTATACTCTCATGAATGGCTCAATAATAAATAAAGGCCAGAAGCTCTTCTCTGATTATGATTTTAATCAATCACGATCTCGCTTGATTTTAATCAATTTTATTACTTGCCTGTAAAATGAAGGTAGGTTAACTGGGAGTAATTTTTGTCATTTGAAAAATGAGCATTTAAAAACTATTGCATTGGGATTTAATAGGGAAAGAAACTAATAACCATTTATGCCACTACTCCTTTTGCTTTAAATCTCAGTATCTAACCTGTATTTACATTTGACAGAGCTAGACTGAGCCGGAGCCTTATAAAGCCCTTTAGCTCATAGAAGACAGTGGTAATAAGCAGGCGTGGTAAAGAATTATACAGGGCTATGACATCGGGTATGATCTACAAAACTTTTCAAAAATATACAATATGAGTCAACTTGTGAGTAATAATTATTGATCTTTGCTTCTAAAATCACATTAAAGTAAATATTTCAAGATTAACCAAATTTAAATTGATTCTAAGCTCTTTGAAATCAGATATTGCGTCTTATTTTTTGGTAGCTCTAGAATCTGGTCTGGTGGGCAAATATTCATAAACATTCAAAAAATTTGCTATATAATAGAATACGTTAATGTTAAATTAGATTGTTCGTACTTGATTTTCCACAATTGTTTCACTCAATACATACTTACATGTACCTGCTATGTGTCAGGCACTATAGGTTACATTTGAGGGAGATAAAACATGGCATTCATANATAGTATATGAATAGAATAGAATATGAACAGATTGCTATGGAATCATAAAAGAGAGAGAGACTTGCTCTACTAGCTGTCTTTGGGGGGGATCTAATGAAGGCTTTACAGAGAAGGCAAGAGAACCAAACCTGTAGACTAAGTAGGATTTCAGCACACGGAAAGGGGATATGTGTCTTATCAAGCATGCTTATAAGCATGTAGGACCAAGTATGTTTGAAAACCGCTGAAAATTATACAGTGGCTGAAGTACAGGATAACTAAAGTTTAGGGTAGTTGATGTGAGATGAGGCAAGTGAGAAAAGCCAAGGACCAATTGCAGAGGGCCTTTTACCAACCTGACAGCTCTAGAATATTCCTCATATAGTAGGCATGACATGACCACTTCAGCTCCAAGCTGTGTGAGAAATGGGCAGGAGATGCAGAGATCACATTGGAAGTGGATGAATTCCAGGGATCACGGAGAGGTGGTGGGAAGGAAAGACAGGGAACAAACCTAAGAACCATTTAAGGCTAGAATTAGCAGGTGTGAATAGAGGTGAAGCATGAGGGGTTAGTAGAGGTTTNGGGGGGTTAGTAGAAATTTAATTTAATAGTTCGATCAAAGGGATTACGAAATCCAGGGAAAAGCAGGCTTTGAAATGAGATGATAGTGTGCTTGATGTTTAACATGTTTTACTTGAGGCACTTGTAAGTATCCTAGGTAGGAGAGTTCAATGCATTTGAGTCTGGAAAGAAAATTTAAAAAGGCGGGGGATGGAAATATACATGTGAAGAGCTGTAGTCAAATTGGTGAAACTTGAGGCCAATAGAAATTGATAATTACCCAGAAAAGAGTATGGAGAGAAAAAGGAGAAGAGAATTGATGACACTTTGCTAGACCTGAAGTGGCAAATTGAATTTGTTTCACAAGCAACAAGTTAAGAAACACTTACCAGAATGCTTGATAGATTTAAAAAAAATAGAGTTTCTTTTATTCACCGACCTTGAAAGTCCTTTTTCTTTACTGCACTATTGGTACTTAAATTTTAAGTCAGCTGTATAATCGCATTAACATTTATTTGCTTTTGTGTCAGTGCCCCCTCTGCTGAATATTGTTCTTTGAAGCAGGGCTCTATGAATATAGGTACCATATGATTTAAAGTTCTCAGTTCTCAGGGTGTGTTGGTGAGGGAACTTGTTTTGCAATCAGTTTTAGCCTAAAAGGAGGCACTTTTATTGAAGCGATAGCACATACTTTTTAAAAAGCTTCTAATATTAGAGAAAATCTTGAATGAGGAATTAAAAGACCTGCAATTTTATTCTTCCTGTGTCCATAGCATACTTTGTGAAGCTCACAAGGGCTTTACTCAGGCTCAGGCTCTTTGAATGGTGGCCATAGGGGGTGTAAAAAATGTAAGCAACGACAGTCATCTTCCACATGTCCTCTGACTCTACTTCTAGGACAGTCTCCCACCCCCAGTCTTGAAATTGTACTGCCTATTCTCAATTTTCCCTTTTCTCCAAACTCAGCCTTTATGTAACTAGCATGATATTGAGGCCCTAGACAGAATAATTGAGCTCTGCCTCCTGCACTTGAGTTTTAAGACTTGACTGGTTGGTCTAGGTTTTCTAGTTAAAAGTCAAGTTAAAGGCACGAATGAAGCTCGCACTGGTTACCAACGCACAAAACAAGACACAGTCCAGTATTTGTCACTGAGGAGTTTATATTAACTGGTGTAATTTCTGTGTATACTCTCATGAATGGCTCAATAATAAATAAAGGCCAGAAGCTCTTCTCTGATTATGATTTTAATCAATCACGATCTCGCTTGATTTTAATCAATTTTATTACTTGCCTGTAAAATGAAGGTAGGTTAACTGGGAGTAATTTTTGTCATTTGAAAAATGAGCATTTAAAAACTATTGCATTGGGATTTAATAGGGAAAGAAACTAATAACCATTTATGCCACTACTCCTTTTGCTTTAAATCTCAGTATCTAACCTGTATTTACATTTGACAGAGCTAGACTGAGCCGGAGCCTTATAAAGCCCTTTAGCTCATAGAAGACAGTGGTAATAAGCAGGCGTGGTAAAGAATTATACAGGGCTATGACATCGGGTATGATCTACAAAACTTTTCAAAAATATACAATATGAGTCAACTTGTGAGTAATAATTATTGATCTTTGCTTCTAAAATCACATTAAAGTAAATATTTCAAGATTAACCAAATTTAAATTGATTCTAAGCTCTTTGAAATCAGATATTGCGTCTTATTTTTTGGTAGCTCTAGAATCTGGTCCGGTGGGCAAATATTCATAAACATTCAAAAAATTTGCTATATAATAGAATACGTTAATGTTAAATTAGATTGTTCGTACTTGATTTTCCACAATTGTTTCACTCAATACATACTTACATGTACCTGCTATGTGTCAGGCACTATAGGTTACATTTGAGGGAGATAAAACATGGCATTCATAGTACTTTTAGGATCAGACTTTCTAAAAAGCATTAAAGAGGTAATTTACAGCCATGTGTGATGTCAATGGCTCTATTTGTAATAGCCCAAGGTTGGAAACAGCCCAAATGTTTGTCAACTGATGAATGGATAAACACATAATCAGAGAACACATGCTGGTTTGGGAGGTTATAGCAAGGGAACTTTACCTCATACAGTTGGTTATTCAGATCATGCCTTGTCCACAAACCTGGGACTGTATTGTATCACTAGATATGTTCATAGAGTCAGGAAGATATGCAAACAGGTGCACCACTCACCATCTCAGCCTGCTCTGGCTGCTCTAACAAAATACTACAGACTGGCTATCTTACAAAAGGCAGAAATTTATTTCTTACAGTTCTGGAGCCTAGAAGTCTGAGAAGAAGGTGCCAGCATGATGGGATGAAGACATTTTCCAAGTTGAAAACTTCTCATTGTATCCTCACATGGTGAAAGGGGGTAAACAGCTCTGTGGGTCTCTTTTTGGGGCACTGATCCTGTTCATGAGGGCTCCACCCTTAAGATCTAAGCACCTCCCAAAGCCCCACCTTCTAATACCATCACACTGGGCATTAGTTGAAGGGATACAAACCTTTAGACCATAGCACTCACTCTCTAAATTGAATACAATGTCTCAATGTACCATTACAACAGTTCAGAAATGTGACAGATCCTGACTGAGTTACATATCCTGTGAAACGGAAGAACACAGGATTGGTTCTAGTTGTTTTGCTACAATGTGAAAAAAAATCAAGATTGCGAGAAACTAATAAAAAACGCACTTTGTGCATCAGCCTTAGGATAGACATAACAGTAGGTGCTATGTCAGACTGTAACTTCCAAACCTAATACCCATGTTTGGTGATTATGTTGACCTGCAAATCTCAGAAGTTATGCAAGGAAAATGTATATAGACAGCAACAGCAAAATAAAAGTTTATGTGAGGAACTTCAGACAAGACAGTGCTTTATGAAGACTTGGTGAACTGTTTGTAAAGCAATAAACATGCTTTTTTTTTTGGTAAAGCAGAAGTAGTGACTTAGGTCTGCGTGTGTGTGTGTGTGTGTGTGTGTGTGTGTGCGCACACACATGTAAGTGTTTGCTTCCTGTGGAAGCTAGAACTTTCTTGGTAGATCCTCAAAAATAATTTTCCAGCATCAGTGGTTGTGATCATGAAAGTCATGTCAGGTTCACAGGCTTCTCTCATTTTATTTATTGGTTCAAGTTACATTATTTTTAAGGCTTTTATTTGTATTCATAAGGAGAAGGCAGAGTGATTTAATTTAAAATGTTTTTATTTTTATGAAGTAAAATCTAAAAATTATTATATTATTTTACTTCAGATATCACTTCATGTCTACAGATTAGGATGAACTTTTTAAATAATAGAAAGATACTATATAGCCATCACAGACTTTGAAATTTTCCTACTAGAAATATTGTGTGCCATATATTTTATCCTCTGAAAATAGACTGAGTAGACAGAAATCTTTTGACTGGTTGGGCTGTGTAGTTCATATGCAGAATGAAGCTAAATATGGCATATATCTCTGTTTAAGAGAAAGAATCCCCTCTATAACCCTCTGATATTTGGCTCTTTATGTAGTTAATCCAACTTAGGAATTTACACCTTGAAAGGAAACTTAACAATGTAGGAAGTCTAATCCTCAGCAATAGGTTACTGCCCACTATCCAAAATAGGTAAATATTTTACTAAATGATAAGGAACACAGACCCTAAAAGTAGGTGGGGATCAGTTGGGTCAATTAGCTTGACCACAGGTTCAAAATAAACTCCAAATCCCCTTTCTTTTGTTTGATTTGCTTTGTTTTTCACATTTCAGTTCTTCCCTTGTGTTTAGGATCAACTGTGACTGTGAATGAAAGCGAATCTCTCCTCAATAATCTAGGCATTTTTTCCAAAAGTGAAGTTTAAACTCACTTTGGTATAATCTGTTTCATTTTTATACATCTTAACTTAAAAATTTCTTCCTAATAATCCAAGGGAGAGAAAATGGTCATTCTAGAAAATGGTGCTAAAGCCAGTGGGTATCCATATGCTAGTTGGAAGCTAGATCCGAGCAGTGGAAGGAAGCAGAGTCCCAAGTCTTTGAGGTGGGAATGATAGTGACCCAAACTGGAGGCAAAGTAGTGGCAAATAGGTTCCACATTAGAAGCCAGGGAGGGGTGGGGCACAACATCTTGACCTTGTGACTTCCTAGAACTAGGGACTGGCAGGTCAGGAGCCACAGGCACAGGGCATGCTCTCTCCTCATCCACCTTTGCCCCAGGGTAACCCCTAGACTCATTATAATGCATTTGGCATTTGGCATTGAGGTTAGAGTCCCTCACCACGCATCCCACAGGAGAAAGGCTGCCACTGGTTCTGGTACAAACCTTGTAAGATAAAAAATTCCCCTTCTCAACCTGTGGGAGAAGGTCCCCAAATGACTGGAAGCAGCCTCCATTAGAAACCACCCCCACTGTAGTCAGCCCAGAGAGACTGCAACCAATAGCCAATCCTAAAACAACGTAGGGCCGATTCCCCCTCCTTGAACCTGCCCTCTCTCCCACCTTGAGAGTATACTTCAGGTTTAATAAATGATTTGTGCTTGCTGCTTTCTTTCTGGCTGCCTTTATTCCAGCGGGGATTCTCACATGTATCTTTTCATGGGGAATCCAAGATCAGAGACCTCATTCAAGCAGTGCGCACTTTCGCACTGTAACACATACGCAAACAAAAAGTAAAACTAAACTCATACCTCAAACTGTATAAAAAAGTAACTTAAGATGGCTCAAAGACATAAATATGAAATTATAAAACTTGTAATAACAAACCTGGGAGAAAACACTCGGGATCTTGAGTAAAGCAAAGATTCCTTACCTATTACAACAAATCAAAGTCTATAAAAGAAAAAAAAATAGACCATCAAAATTAAAAACTTCTGTTCTTTAAGAGACACTATTACATGGATAAAAAGTCAAGCCACGGATTAGGAGAAAATATTTGCAAATCACAGATCTGTTGTAGGACTTGTAGGCAGAATACATAACAAACTTCCAAAACATAATAAGAAAACAACCCATTTCTAAAAAATGGATGAAAGGCTTATACAGACATTACATCAAAGAATGTATGTGGATGGCAAATATGCCCATGGCAAAAGGTCAACGTAATTTGTTCTTATGCAGATGCAAATCAAAACCGTAATGAGCTACCAATATGTAGATAGCATGAAAATGGCTTAAATTTAAAAGATGGACCATACCAAGGATTGGTGAGAATGTGGAGGTCCTAGGACTCTCATACACTGCTGATGGGAATGGAAGAGGATACATTTTAAAAAATTATTTGGAAGTTTCTTAAAAAGTTACACTCACACCTGCCATTTGAACCACCCATTCTACTCCTCGTTATTTACTCAAGAGAAAAGGAAGCACACAGCCAAACAATGACATATGCAAATGTTTATAGTGGCTTTATTTGTAATAGCCCAAGGCTGGAAACAACCCAAATGTTTGTCAACTGATGAATGGATAAACAAACCAGTATATTCATACAATATAACACTACTTGCATGAAAAGGAATGGACTATATTGATTCATACTACAGCATGAATGAATCTCAAAATAATTATGTTGAATGAAAAAAGACAGACATAAAAAGTACTTACTATATGGTTGAATTGTATATAATTCAAGAAAATGAAAAAATTATTAACAGAATGTAAATCAGTGGTTGCCTGAAAGGAGTGAGAGGGACAGATTACAAACAAGCATGAGGAAACTTTTTGGAGTGATGGGTAAATTCATTATTTTGATTGTGGTGATGATTTCAAATTTACAAAATCACAAAATCTATTAGATGCAATTTAGGTTTGTCAATTATACCACAATAGAGTTGTTTAGTCTCTGAACTTCTCAAATTCTAAAAGTGGTTTTACTCGAAGAGATACTTTTTTCAAACTCACACTATGTATTTATTCATATAAATATTTGTCACATTCATGATATGCATCTGTATGTTTATGTGTGTATTATATCTATTATAAGAGTAAAATGATAGTGATGTAACAAAATCTGAAAATTAAAGATTTGACAATGTATACAGCATAAAATTATTATGAAGGAAACTGAGTGAAATTATAACTGATTTTTTCCTTGTAAGAAACCATTTACAAGGATTAGATCAATTCAGTTTCATGAGTGGCTCTTAATCAGGGGTGCCCACTAAATTTATAGATGGAGCTTTTTCAAAATGCACATGCCTGAACCACCATTTCACACCCATTGATTTGAGAAAAGGAAAACAAACTTGGAAAAGTCCCCAAAGTCATTTTGATATGAACTGCCAGTGGCAAACATTGATTTAGAAGAAAGAAATTAAAACGAAATGTATCTCTGTAACTAGATAATGGAAGGACCACAATGATCTCATCAGTTCCCATTCAGACGTTAAAATAAATAGCATAACTGTGGCCACGGGTCAGGTTATGCTCCAGTTGATCCAAAACTATTTAGTGTATTGACAAAGTTGTATTTCAGCCAGGTGGGAGGGAAGGTGTAAACTATAAAAATGCCTCAGATAGACAATTTCACCATAACTGTGTTTTTGCAGAGTCCCAGAAGCCAGATATCATGGATTTAAATATTTGAGTATTGCATATTGATTTCAAGGAAGTTTCAGTTCTTATATGCACAGGGAATCATTGGGTTGGGTTATTTTCAATCTGTTAAGCTCTGATATAAACACATTGTTCTCAAACCTGAGTAGCCCTGGAGTTGTGAACCTGTACAATTGCACTGATTGGTCCGATGCAGAGATGTAGTAGACAATTTTAGAGCTTGGGAGTATTTTATATGTTTCATCTGTAATAACGTTTGTTCTCCATAGGGCTTATAGATTGACTGATAATCTGAATACAAAGCTCTATGGTAAACATTTTATTTTAAATATACTTTTCCTTATGACGTTCACAACAGCCCTGTGAGGTATGTATTATTATCCCATTTTATACCTGAGAACACTGAAGCACAGAGAAGACCAGGATCTTGCCAAAGGGAGCATATCTCTGAGGAGGCAGGGCCAGGTTTCCAATCCACCTCTGTTCAATGTCAAACTTCTACCAGTTTTGTTTGAAGCTTGAAAACTACTTGGCAGCAAAGCCTGAGTTTACAGCTCAGGTTTCTTGATTCCAAAATTTTGGAACCTGAAGGAGGTACAAGGCTTTTTTCCTCTTAGGTTGGCCCTGGTCTGCTGTGCTTTGGGGAAGCTGTAGGAGAGTCCTATGGCTCTTTGAAACCGATGTATTTATTTGGCAAAAGGATGGGCAGACATTCCAACCTTCTGAATCCGAATCTTTCTTCTAGGAATTCCTGGACTGTAACAGGGCTATACAGGGCTCTCAAGATGAAACTCAGGTGATGTTTAAAGGGGAGACAAAATGGCTCTCTCTTAACATTTGAAGGGACTTTGAGGAAGAACAAATATAAGAAGGCTACCCTCACCCAGTTGCTTGCATACAAGTACTGTAATAAGAGTTTAACTCAGATGGAGTAAAAATCACCATCATCATCCTGCATTTTCGAACATCTCACAGCGCAGTGTTTTATTTATGAATATTTGTGATTGTTCATTTTATGTGTCAGCTTGACTGGTCATGGGGTCCCCAGATTCCCCACCATTTCTGCGTGTGTCTGTGAAAGTTTCTGGATGAGATTAGCATTTGAATTGATGGACCCTGTAAAGTAGAATCCCCTCCCCAATGTGGGTGCCCATCACCCAATCCACTGAGGGCCTGGAAAGAACAAAATGCAGAGGAAGGAAAAATTCCTCACCGCCTTTTTTTCCCCCTGCCTCATTGATAGAGCTAATCTTATCTCATCTCTGGTCCTTGGACAGAAACTTACACCATCAGAGTTCCTGATTCTCAGGACTTTGGACTCAAACTGAATTACACCACGGGCTTTCCTGGGTCCCCAGCTTGCAGACAGCAGATTTTCGGACTTCTTAGCTTCCATAATTGTGTGAACCAATTCCTCATAATAAATGTCCAAAATATATATTTCTAGTTATTTCCTTGTGATTGCAAAGTATTGCCTGGTTTCTTTGAGGAAAATGTATCTAGCTCTAAAGGTCAGAAGTTAAATGATTATGTAGATTCATGGTTAATAGTCACCTCGTTTCTGGTATGAGAACTCTAAGGACAAACTTGGTTTTTAGACTGCGATAAAATGTGGTCTAAAGATGTCATTTATTTCTCACTGCTCTGATTAATTGCTCATATGGATAGCTGATTACTACATTGTCTGAAGTATTAATCAGCAGCCAGTTAAACAATACCTCTGATTTGGTTTGGGAGCAGTTGGCCAAGAATGAGGAAAAAATGTGTCAAATACCTACTGGTAACCAAACCCCCACGATCACTGCTGAAATCTCATCAGAGTTTGTTTTGACATTGTCCCCAAAATCAGAATTTTGGAACTTAAGGAAATCAGGGTATTTAATTTAGTAAGTTCTGTATTATGTGCCAAAATAGTTGACATTCTGTATTCTGTGGCAAGGAGAAATCTCCTGTAGGACTACATCATGACTGGGGGCAGATTGTATGCAAAAATTCAGATAAAAAGGATGAAGTGAAAAATAGCAATTTCTTTAGCTGCTTCAGTGACATCAAAGTCCTCCTAGGAAGACCATGGCTTGCCTCCCATTTCAGTTATAAATTGCTATGTATAAAACAATCCAAAATGTAGTAGCATAAAACAACACATTATTTCTCAGAAGACTTTGGGTTGACTAGGCAGTCCTTCTGCTGTCTCCACCCACCCCTCTTAGGTTACTTGTATGTTGGCTTTGAGCTAGTGGGTCTGCTGAGGGCTGGACTCAGCTACAGCGACAGGATAGTTACAAATCTCCCTCACTGTGGTCTCAACGTCTTTCTTCACACATGGTCATTTGCCATCCAGGAGCCTAGACTAGGCATCTAACGTAGTGGCTAGGTTCCAAAGCGTAGTATCCCAAAACAATTAGAAAGCAAGATGTTCTGCTTGCATCACACATTATAATGTCCCGTTGACCAAGGCAAGTCAAATGGCCAAAGCAACGGTCAGTGTGGCAAGAAATGACACAGAGGGTGAATAATGGGAAGCATGGTTCACTGTAGGCCACCATACAGCAGTCTAACATACCACCTGAGCGGGAGTTCTCTGGACCTTGGGTCAGACACTAAATCTTTTTGGCATCAGTTTCTTCTTATGTAATATAGGTTTAAACAGAGCACCACTTTTGATGTCATAAAAATTAAGTGGATTAGTAGCTATAGTATATGGAATAGTACCTGGCACACGGTAAGGGCTGTCAAAGGCTTTGTCGTTACTATCATCATCGTTATTGTTGCTGAATTTTTGTGCAATATCTCTAGCCTGTTATAATGTTATATTATACATTAATTCATCTATAGTGTCTCCAACTCCTGAGACATGATTCTATCTTAAAGGATGTGACTCTCTAAATAAGATGGTGAACAAAAATACATTGTAGTACAATGTGCTTTAAGGGGATTGGAAATAGGTGCTTTAGGAAGGAGCAAAGTTACATTTTCTCAACTGGCCCTATTTAAAATTTTGCAACTATCACAAACTGATGCACATTTATGTTATGTAACATTTTAACACACAATCATAGAAACCAATTCTAAATGTGTCTAAACGAGACTACCAATTTTAATGTCATTATCAATAACTTCCCCTTTTATTTAATATGTTAAATTGTTTATGGTTCATAGTTCAACATTTCAATGTATTGGAATGAAGTCTCTCTTTCATTCTGAGCAAAGGTCTAGAACTAAGAAAACAGAGATGACAGTGCCACCTGACCTTTAAGCGATTCAATTGTATCGTTAGTGTTAAAATCGCCTTGCAGTATTCCAGAGAGCAGTTCTTATAATGTGACACAAAGTCTGGTCTCTGTAGAAGGAAATAATAAAAATAAAAGTGAACGTGTATTCAATCTTGTCATGTTCAGGCTTTAATACTCTGAGCTCTACATGTGATTCTTGTTGAGAACTCCTTGCCCTGGGTTGTGGTCTTTTTGCAGCTGATTGTGGTACATTAAATTGGTGTATACAAATCTTCACTCTCCTCTCCCTATCATGGATGATGTATTCTCACCCAAGTCCATTCATGTTGGGCTCAGCCCTATGATATGCTTTCGACCAATGGAATGAGTGGACACAGCACACACTTCATCCCAACATGTATACTGCCACTTTCACCTTGTGGTTGTCCTCCTCCCTTGCTCCTTCCCTCTGCAACGAGAAGAGGAGTATATTAGATCAAGGCTGCTCCTTCAGCTTGAATCTCAGAAAGAGTAGAACCCATTTCCTGGAACTGACTTGTAGCTTACAGTTGTATCAGCTGTTTTCCACCTTTTATAATATTAGCAAGAAAATAAATAGCTGTAGTTGAAACCTCTAAAACTTCATTCATTAACACCATTACTTAAGCTTAGGTTGAAATGTTTAGCTCCCTTGACTAGATTATTTAAAACCAAACCATGTGTCTGGGCTGTACCTCTTTGAACAATGGTACTGAGTTGTAACAGTTTTGATTGTTTTCCCTAATAACTGGAGAGAAAAGGATCTACTCTAGTCTTGCACAGCCCCTCTCCCATGAGAGCAAATCCAGAATAAGGAATTTTTAAAACTCACTTCTAAGAAGACAATCCATTTTTTTTCTTTTTTCCCAATTATTTTGTTAAACAGACAAAAAAAAAATTAAACAGGAATATCTCAAAGGAAGATATACAAATGACAACCACAGGAAAAATGCTCAACATCATTAGTAATCATGGAAATGTAAATTAAAATACAATGAGATACAACTAGAAACTATTCAAATGGCTAAAAAAATGTATAATCCCCCAAATTGTCAAAGATGTGAAATAACTAAAACTCTCATACATTGCTGGTAGGATTGCAAAATGGAAATCTCTGACAGTCTCTTATAAAATTGAACATACAGTTACCCCATAACCCAGCAATTTTACTCCCATGTGTTCACCTAAATAAATGAAAATAGATGTCTACAAAAAACATGTACAGAAATATTCATAGCAGCTTTATTCATAATAGTAACAAGCTACAAACAACCCAAATGTCCATTAACAGGTGAACTGATAAATGAATTGGGTTATATGCATACAGTAGAATACTTCTCAGCAATATAGAGAAACAAAGTACTGATAGATACAACAACACAGCTATATCTCAAAAACACTGTGCTGAATAAAAAAGTCAGACAAAAAAGACTACTTACTGTGTGATTCCATTTATATAAAATTCTAGAATAGGCAAAACTAATCTTTAATGACAGAAAGCAGATCACTCATTTTTCCGGGGCTGGTGCTAGGCCTCCTGACTACAAGGAGGCAGAAGAAATCTCTCTGGAATGATGCAAATAGTCTTAGCTATAGTGGCAGTTACACAAGTGCATAGATTTTTTCATAGGTACATTTAATTGTGTGTAAATTATATGACAAAAAAAGTAATTTAAACATAAAATAAAATAAGATGGTTTACCATATTACAGTAACATGGTTACTGTAATATGGTAAACCATCCATATTTACCAGGAGACTGGAATACCACAAACTGAAATAGCAGTCACTAACTCCTAAATGTTTGTTGTGTGCCATTAAGTGGGATGAATCTCTCCTATGACAAAATTGTCCATGATCTCCAATATCTCCGAGTAAGTGAACACATCTGATGCTACATCCTCCCTCCCCTTCTTGTTTTGCCTTTTCCTTTTGACATTAACTAGGTCCTACCTATGTATCTCCTATAAAAAAATTGTGTCTTAGTACTTGGTGAAGGTTAAGGAAGACTCATTTAGATCCCTATAGGCCAAGTCAATTCTGGCAAACAATATGGTACCCAATATGGCAGTCCTCCTGATGTCCAGTACTTCTTCCTACTAGCATAATGTCAAATTTCTCCATTTTCATTCAATTACCAGTCTCCTCCTATTATCCTGATAGGACCTGAGAAGTATAAATCAAGAGTGATGTCATGTCAAAGTTCTAAATTTTTTTAGTTATCAGACATCCAGTTTGATTCATATCAATTCATAAATAATTAACAAATAATTTTTAAATGCTTCTATATTTTTTACTTTGATAGAAGTGTTTTGTGCCAAGTGACAAACAAATGAGTTTTCATAAATTATTTGCTTTCAAGCTGGCATTTTAAAATTATAATTACCATATTAGAAAATAAAAGCAATATGGTTAAAAGTAGAATTCTAGGTAGATCTCAAATTTAGGTTTAAAAAACAACCATTACATAAAATAAATCCCGAACTCTCACTGAACCATATAGAAATGGTATAAGGACTGCAATGTAAAATCCCAGATGATTGTGTTTATACACTTATACTTGATATTTATGGACAGAACCAAGAGAACTGAGGCATTATTTTCATGGGTAACAACATTATTCTTGTTTTTTGACACAAAAAATACCTCCTAGTAATAAAAACATTTTCAACCACAAGGAAATATTTCTGTTACTTCATCCATCTCTGTAATGAAAACTATTGGATTTTTACTATTGATTGGAAGAGAATCTATTGTCTTGGAGGAAAGGAAGTTATCAGCATTGGTTAGTAGAAAAAGAATGTGGAAATCAGTGAAAACAAAGCAAGGATTAGAGGTCACAAAGACCTTAGGAGAGACAAATTCATAAACAGTGTCTTTGTGCAGATATTCTTTGATTACAAATACAAAGGGAAGCAAAAATCCAGTTGGCAATGGAAAAAAATGGAATGAAGAGTCCAATTTAGGCTTTATTTATATTGTGCTCTCTGTAGTTAGGGAAATAGGGCACCCTTCCTATGGTCAAAAAGAATTGAACAATGTAAACATGCATTAGAAGTGAAGCCAGGAGGTATTTGTAGTTTAGGTAGCTCCATCTTTGGGAAGGAGGGATATTAGGAGAAGTTTAGAAAAGGTTTATGCTATATTCAAAAGGCGTGAAGCAGTGAAGAGAAATAATATCAGTATGTAAATGGCATTAATTTGAGCATGTGTAGTAAAGAAAGCTTATAATTACCGTTGACTGTAATTTTTCCTGTTGAATTGATCGAGGCAATAAAAATAAGAAATTATATATCTGGATATTCACTTTAATACATTGAATAGTGACCACCCAAAAGTTATGTCCATCCGGAACCAAAGAATATGACCATATTTTAAATCATTGTCTTTGCAGTGGGGATAAAGGTAAGGATCTTCAGATGAGATAATCCTGGACTAGGGTATGTACTAAATCCAATGACAAGTGTGTTTATGAGAGATGGAATAAGGGAAGACACACAGAGAGACCCAGAGGGGAAGGCCATGGGATGATGGTGGCAGAGACTGGGATAGTGATGCAACTACAAACAAAGGAAAAACAGGGATGCTGGCTGCCACTAGAAGCCAGGAGTGAGACGTGGAACAGATTCTCCCTTGTGAAGAAGAAGGGAGAACCAACCCAGCTGACATCTTTGATTTCAGACTTCTGGCCTTCAGAACCACGACAAAATAGGTTTCTATTGTTTTAAGCCTCTGAGTTTGTGATAATTTGTTCCTGAAGTCCCAGAGTACTAATCTACTATTTTTGTCATTCCTAGTCTACTGCATCAATCTCTGTAGGGGTAGTAAAAACTACCTAATATTCATGTAAATAAATACATGTAAAGTATTTGGTCAGCGCCTGAAGATAAGCTCTTGATAAGTCTCCGTCACTTTTTTTTTTGGTGGTAGAGGAGTGAGTGTGGGATTGCTCTTATTGTGATCGCTAATAATTATCTGGTCAATGTATTCTAAATAGCAACATCAATTTGTGTGAGAAGTTTTAATCAAATCACAGAACTTAAGGAGCCCATTTGAGCCTTTATGTGTAAATGCAATGTTTACCAGCACATATTCTATCTTTCAGGCTTTTCCAATGAATAGTCAATGAAGTCGTGATTCCAGGAGCTGGGTTGAAGTTGTCAGTCAAAACTATAGCAGCATAGACCTATCTGGAGAAACTGATTGCATTGATAATGACTGCTGTGACTTCCAGTTCTCCAAAAATATTCAGTGTTTCTAAATGAATTCAATGATCTCTAACTCAATGATTCTTTTAATTCTACATCTAAATGGTTTTTAGTTGTAATGAAACACAACTAAATCCACCTATTAATGAAAACTCTAACCTACACTATATGCAAATGAAGGAGGAAAAAGAATCATGTTTTCTCCCCCATTGCCTCTAAGGGTGTGTATGGGGAAAATTAATCTGAATTATTTTGAATGGATATATCTATAATAGAAGAAATAAATGGGAATAGAAAGGAGGAGCATATGATTGATGAAATAATGAACTTATAAAGCGAGCAAAATTGCCTCCTCTAACCACCAATAAATGCGGAAAATATTATAGATAATTGATAATCTATTTTATAAAGCTTCTTCTTGCAAACACGATGCAGCTAATATGATGTCAACTCCCTAGTTTGATATACAGCATATTATAATTTTAAAAGCAATGTTATTATGAAAAATTCATTTGCTATAATAATCAAATAATTTTTCAAAGGAAAAACAAATATGCATTAAAAATATTTCCACAGGGCCTTGCTCTTCTAATGGAAATGCTAAATACAATACAAGAAAGGTTTGCTAATTAAAAGCCATTTTTAAGCTTTCAATTTCATTGTTTTCCCTATTTAATTCAGTAGGAAGGGGAAAACAGTCAAACAAGATTTTTAAAGGGAGGAACTTTAAAAAGATACCACATTTAAGTGTTACTACTGCTGATTTATCTGATGTTCAATTATTTATTTGTTTTTGTTTTCAAAGGGAAATTGGATTGCATAAGCATAAATATATATAATTTAAAATTAAGTTATTTTTGTGCTTAATTAAAGCAGGTATAGCTTATATTAAAAAATGGTGATTAAACTTTCTTCAGAGTCATTATAGGATTGAGAAACGACCTCAGGCTTCCTATAAGCATTTTAAAAGATCTTTAAATTTCAGTGGCTCATAGTATTTCATCTTTTTCTTTTTCTTTTTTTTTTTTATTACAGCTTAGAATTCAGTTTTTCTCCATGAAGAGTGTTCTGAGACTACTGAGTACAATACAAAGCACATGGAATTAGTGATTAGTTAACTAAGTTCTCAAACTAATTTTATCACTAGCTTGCTTTAGGTCATTCTTTATAAAAATCAGAGAAATCACCGCTCAGGTAAATTATTTATATATTGTCAATAAAGCCTACTCTATCAATTCCGTAGACTTATTATAGGACAAATTGAAGGGAAACAATTTGTGGCAGTGCCTTATAAACATGGGGAAATAATAATCCTGGTCTTTAAAAAATGAATAAATATATTTCTCAGGCAAAGTTCAAATCAGGAAAATGGAATTCATCCTAAGTATGTTAAGAGAATGATTTAGATCAGGGTATTAGGGTGTTGAGGCTTGTTGAAGGCTAGGGGCGTACAGGTCAGGAAAGCTGCCAGGACCTTCAGGAAACCAGTGGGTACTGGACTCCAAGGAAGCAACTGGTTCTGAGCTCAGGTACCTGCTGAAGCAGAACAGGTTGCTCTACAGAAGGACACCTGGAATCTCCTGGCCAACTTCTCTTCTGCTCTAAGCTCATCTGTTGGCCAGGGTCTGCATTCTCTGCAAGCCATGATGGCTTCTATTTTTGTGCCACCAGATAGCTGGTAACTGATGCTCAGTTGAATCCAACCCAGAATCTGCTGCCAAGGACTCTGGGAAATGTAGTTCCCAGTCTCTGCACTAGAGCTGGAAGAATGGATACAGGAAAAATAGCGTTAACAATGAATAATAAGGCATAGCATGGCAAACCGAATGAAAGATTAATGATACTTTTTTTTTTTCCAGCACACATCAGTAGATAAAGAAGGATTTATTGGGGCTTTGGTCCCCCAAATTACAGTTTGTACAGATAAGGGACTATCCTAATTTTGCTTAAGACTGAATCTATTTTCTGAGCATCTGTGTATCTAATGTTTTATGCTGTTGTTCCTTCTATAAAGATACGAATGACCTCATAGATAAATATTACTGAAAACATGTTTTAGCAGAATATTGCACCAAACCAAAAATGGAGATATAAGATCACGATAAAAGAACTTTAAGTGTCTTTGAGAACTTTTAGGAAATCAAACATGTTCTTGGTTATAGATTCATGGTCATCAATAAGTCACAACTTGAAGCCTGGGCTTATAGCTTCTGATTGCTGGCAGTTGTAAAGGCAGCTTACAGGGACTTTTGATTCACTTGGTGGGCTAATATGGGCTGTAAACTTAGGTTACAAATAGGCTGTAAACTTAGAATGTACAGTAGAAAATAAGAGCACAGGATCTAGAGCCAGACTACCTTATTTAAAACCCAATTTCAAAAACATATTAATTGTATGGTATCAGACAAGTTTCTTAACATTTCTGTGTCTCAATTTCTCATCCATTAAAGGGGATGAAACATTATCTAATTCACAAGATTTTTGTGGGAATGAAACAGTTTAATGAATGATAAGCAATTAAAATATGATTTTAACAATTTTTAGAATATGGTGTCATTTTGTACTTATTGTGCTTGAGAGAACATTCTACGGACTGTAGTTACTATTGATTACACTTATCATCATATTACAGCACGATAAAATGCAGCTCAGATTGAATTTATTTTGTACCTACCCTGTACCAGACACCACGCTAAATCTTCATGCAATATCTCATTCATTTTATGCCCCACCCACCTTGCCCTTTGTCTCCTGACCTGCTTTCACAAGAGTATTGTGAGGTTAAGGTAAAAATTACTTAACCTCTCTATGTCTCTTCATACGTAAAATGAAGATACTATTAGTACTAGTTTCTTTGCATTGAAAGTTAAAATAGAACTGTTCCTAAAGACATGAACAGAGTTGGTACAGTGTTAGCTGCTACTATTATTATTGTCTCGAGTGTTCCATAACCCATAGACATATCAATATAGTTAGAATTCCTAGGAATTAAAAGCAGTTGGCCCAGATTTTATGTAATTCTCTATTGACTAATATATGTTTATATCCAAGAACATACCTACTTTCCTAGTATTTGCAAATATTCATTCTGAAAAGTTTGTAAATCACACACACAAAAAATTAACCCACAATTACACACAGATATATATATTCTAAAAGTCTATGTATTTGAGCAAAACTTGCAACACTAATTTATAGGATGTATAGTTTTGATGTCACTTCTGCCAAATACAATTGAGAATAGTCTTTTTTTTTTTTTGCTTCCCTTTACTTAAGCCACTGTCTAGGTGAATGCACTTCCCATACCTTTAAATGTACACAATCCATACAACATGCAATATACCTGGGAATGATTTAGATATTTCCTTGTATTATAAGGAATGCTGTTTCTAGTCTCTAAGCAATATTTAAATGAGCCCTGAGAGTCCATGAATAATTTCCTGGATTCCTTTTTTTATGGATGACTGTAACCAAACACCTTACTAGGGCCCTAAACTCTATTTTCTCAAATTTAGTAGTTTAATTAAGCATTAAGTTGTTTATAGCCAGGAAGCCCCAACACTAGAGATTTTTTCTCAACCTGTCTCTTGAAGAGAATCACTGGATCCAATCCAATAGTAATAATGAAAAAAACCAGTAGTTATACTAATTAGCATTGCTTCTGTAATGAAGATTCTAAGGTTTGGAGTGATGCCTTGAACTTGAATAAAGTAAGATTTATTTTTTTTTTCATTGCATGTATTGTGTGTTGACTCTGGAAAATTATTACAAAGTCATAATCTGATTTATAGACTTTCTTAAAGAAAGAAATGGAAGAAAAAATATAAGTTACCAACTCTTCATTTTTTGATCTTTGATAAACATTTTCCATTTTGAGGCAAATAACCAGCTAATGTCACTGAGTCCTCCAATGATGTTGAAAAAGCTTTGAATCACATGAATCACTACATTTGCTGATTCATATGCTTGACCACAAAAATTTCCAGAATTTGTATAACTTTACTAATAGTTATAGAAATATATTTTATTGAAAAAAATTCAACCTGGATATAGGACAATATTAAATATACAGTATATTGATTAGGTAAACCCAATTATTACCCCAGAATATCATGAAACTTACACATATCAGTGCTCTATACATGTCCCTGTTCAACACTCAATTCTCTCTCTTTTTTTTTAAAACTGCTTCAATTCTTACACCAGTAAAATTAACCCCTTTGCCATAACATAAATTTACTTGCAGACTCTTAATAGAGGACTTTTAGGAATCCCAGTTCATGAGAAATAGACTCAAACAGTGTGCGTTGGACACTTTGAGAAGAGAGTTCATGGTGTTCTATTCATACTGGTTTCCTCTCTTTTCTGGTGAAGACACTGGGTTTTCTCCATGCTGTTTTCTTTCTGTGGATAGCTCCCTTCCACCTCTCTCCTGCTTTGCCAGCTCATATTTATATAGAGATATCCATGTGTGTACACACTTACACCGTATACTTTTTTCTTACCAACATTTATTGCAATCGTGCATTTATTTGCTAATTTTATGTCCCCATGTCTGGACTATTAACAATATGATGACCTGACAAGGACTGCATCTGTCATCAACTTCTGGAACCAGGTTATTTCCTGTCATTCATAAGGTCAGGAAACATTTATGTAAGAGAGTCCCTGGCTAGGCACGGATATATTAAGTGAATAAAACAGACACAGTCTTAATCCTCATGAAACGTCTTACAGTATGGATATAAATTTTAAAAATTAGGAGCNAAGCAGTTGGCCCAGATTTTATGTAATTCTCTATTGACTAATATATGTTTATATCCAAGAACATACCTACTTTCCTAGTATTTGCAAATATTCATTCTGAAAAGTTTGTAAATCACACACACAAAAAATTAACCCACAATTACACACAGATATATATATTCTAAAAGTCTATGTATTTGAGCAAAACTTGCAACACTAATTTATAGGATGTATAGTTTTGATGTCACTTCTGCCAAATACAATTGAGAATAGTCTTTTTTTTTTTTTGCTTCCCTTTACTTAAGCCACTGTCTAGGTGAATGCACTTCCCATACCTTTAAATGTACACAATCCATACAACATGCAATATACCTGGGAATGATTTAGATATTTCCTTGTATTATAAGGAATGCTGTTTCTAGTCTCTAAGCAATATTTAAATGAGCCCTGAGAGTCCATGAATAATTTCCTGGATTCCTTTTTTTATGGATGACTGTAACCAAACACCTTACTAGGGCCCTAAACTCTATTTTCTCAAATTTAGTAGTTTAATTAAGCATTAAGTTGTTTATAGCCAGGAAGCCCCAACACTAGAGATTTTTTCTCAACCTGTCTCTTGAAGAGAATCACTGGATCCAATCCAATAGTAATAATGAAAAAAACCAGTAGTTATACTAATTAGCATTGCTTCTGTAATGAAGATTCTAAGGTTTGGAGTGATGCCTTGAACTTGAATAAAGTAAGATTTATTTTTTTTTTCATTGCATGTATTGTGTGTTGACTCTGGAAAATTATTACAAAGTCATAATCTGATTTATAGACTTTCTTAAAGAAAGAAATGGAAGAAAAAATATAAGTTACCAACTCTTCATTTTTTGATCTTTGATAAACATTTTCCATTTTGAGGCAAATAACCAGCTAATGTCACTGAGTACTCCAATGATGTTGAAAAAGCTTTGAATCACTTGAATCACTACATTTGCTGATTCATATGCTTGACCACAAAAATTTCCAGAATTTGTATAACTTTACTAATAGTTATAGAAATATATTTTATTGAAAAAAATTCAACCTGGATATAGGACAATATTAAATATACAGTATATTGAATAGGTAAACCCAATTATTACCCCAGAATATCATGAAACTTACACATATCAGTGCTCTATACATGTCCCTGTTCAACACTCAATTCTCTCTCTTTTTTTTTAAAACTGCTTCAATTCTTACACCAGTAAAATTAACCCCTTTGCCATAACATAAATTTACTTGCAGACTCTTAATAGAGGACTTTTAGGAATCCCAGTTCATGAGAAATAGACTCAAACAGTGTGCGTTGGACACTTTGAGAAGAGAGTTCATGGTGTTCTATTCATACTGGTTTCCTCTCTTTTCTGGTGAAGACACTGGGTTTTCTCCATGCTGTTTTCTTTCTGTGGATAGCTCCCTTCCACCTCTCTCCTGCTTTGCCAGCTCATATTTATATAGAGATATCCATGTGTGTACACACTTACACCGTATACTTTTTTCTTACCAACATTTATTGCAATCGTGCATTTATTTGCTAATTTTATGTCCCCATGTCTGGACTATTAACAATATGATGACCTGACAAGGACTGCATCTGTCATCAACTTCTGGAACCAGGTTATTTCCTGTCATTCATAAGGTCAGGAAACATTTATGTAAGAGAGTCCCTGGCTAGGCACGGATATATTAAGTGAATAAAACAGACACAGTCTTAATCCTCATGAAACGTCTTACAGTATGGATATAAATTTTAAAAATTAGGAGCGCCTCTGGGGGGCCCCAGTTGGTAAAGTGTCTGTCGATTTTAGCTCAGGTCATAATCCTAGGGTCATGAGATTGAGCCCTGTGTTGGGCTCTGCACTGACCATGAAGCCTGCCTTAGATTTTCTCTCTCCCTCTTCCTCTGTCCCTCCTACCACCACTTCCATACCTGGTTTGCATGCGCTCAATGGAAAGAAAGGAAGGAAGGAAGGAAGAAAAGCGGGAGGGAGGGGGAAGGAAGGAAGGAAAGAAAGAAGAAGAAGAAGAAGAAAGAAAGAAAGAAAGAAAGAAAGAAAGAAAGAAAGAAAGAAAGAAAGAAAAAGAAAGAAAGAAAGAAAGAAAGACTGCGTTGATAGAGCATGTGGTTCTTGATCTCTGTGTTGTGAGTTCAAGCCCATGTTGGGTGTAGAGTTCACTTAAAAAAAAATCAAACATACCTATGTGATAGTTAGATATAAATATAGATAACGGTATGGATATATGCACATATGGAGTTTAGTCAGCTCTGGCTGCCATGACATAATACCATAAACTGGGTGACTTAAACAACAGGATTTTATTTCTCATGATTGTGGACCCCAGGAAGTCCAAGATCAAGATGCCAGCTGATTTAGTTCTTCAGTGAAGGCTTTCTTCCTGGCTTGCAAGTGGCCACCACCTCCCTTGGAACTTACCTTGCAGAAAGAAACAAAGAAAGAGGAAGCAAGCTCTCTGATATCTCTCCTCAAATGGGGACAAATTCCACCATGGGGGCCCCCACCCTCATGACCTCATCTAAACCTAATTACCTCCCAAAGACTCCATCTCCAAAAACCATCACATAAGGAGTTAGAGCTTCAACACAGGAATACTGAGGGGACACAATTCAGTCCATAGCAGATATAGATGGACATTTAGATTGTGTGGTAAAAAAGGCTTCCTTATGGATTATTACAAATTGGTAGCAACTTTAAGCAAGGCAGTAACATGATGTTAACTTGATGTAATTTATATTTTAAAAGATTGCCTTGATGAGGAATTAATCAGGGGCATAAATCTGGAAGTGGGAAGCCAGTTAGGAAGCACTAACGGTGGTGCAAGTGGCTGCGGCTGGGAGCTGGAACTAGGGTTATGCCTGAGGTGACAGAGAATAATCAGTGGCTTTAGCTAGCTGCCCAAGGCCAAAGTAATGGGCCTGGTGGTGGACCATATGTGAACATGATGATGAAACAGGAATCAAAGTCTAATCCCAGCTGTATGAACTTAGTACCTTGATAGATAGTATTGAGATGAAGAAATCAAGAAAAGAAGTTTTAGGGAACATGTTCACAGATTTAGTTCTGACATGTAGGATTTATAGTGTCACTGAGAAATATAAACAGAAGAATCAAGAAACCAGTTGCTGATACAAGGATTGGCCATAGAGGACAGGTCAGCACTCAAGATAAACATTATGGGATTATAAAATACAGATGTGATTCAAGGCCTATGAGATAGATACATTATTCTAGGGAGAGACACAGAAAAAGGAAGGGAGTACAGGCCTGATGAGGAACTCCAAAATCTAAAGGTAAGGAGGAAGAAGAATGGGCAGAGGCAAGAGAGGGTGCTGAAGTCTCAGGAGGAAGTAATAAAATTAGATGTTGTTGAGGTTCAAGGGAAGAGTGTTTAAGAAGTGGAAGTGGGGTGCCTGGGTGGCTTAGTCAGCTAAGCATCTGCCTTCAGCTCAGGTCATAATCCCAGGATCTTGGGATCCAGCCCCACATCAGGCTCCCTGTTCAGCAGGGAGTCTGCTTCTCCCTCTCCTTCTCCCCTTGCTTGTGCTCTCTTTCCTTCTCTCTCTGTCAAATAAGTAAATAAAACCTAAAAAAAAAAAAGGGAGAAGAAGAAGACAACGATGATGACGACAGTGGCCAATGTGAATGTATCTAAAAGATTAAGAATGATAAGGAATGAATTCAATGGTGGCCTTGACAGGAACAGTTTCTGTACAACCATGTTGACAGATTCCAGCCTAGAGTGGACTGGAGTAAAGGGAAGTGAGGAAGTGCATATGGAACCTGACATTCATTGCACAAGTTTGGATATAAAAGGAAGAAGGAAAACAAAATAATTCCTGGAGAGGCAAAATATTCAAAGAAGTGATATTTCATAAGAAGAGATTCTAGATCAAGTTTGTGTTGTGATGCAATAATACGGAAGAGAGGAAAGGATAAATGATACAGGATATACAGGGGATTTTGCCAGAATAAAGGTATTGAGTGTGTTATTCAAGGCACACATGAAAAATTATGCTGGCCTAAAAAGAAAGACACTNGGAAGAGAGGAAAACAAAATAATTCCCGGAGAGGCAAAATATTCAAAGAAGTGATATTTCACAAGAAGAGATTCTAGATNCTGGGTTTTCTCCATGCTGTTTTCTTTCTGTGGATAGCTCCCTTCCACCTCTCTCCTGCTTTGCCAGCTCATATTTATATAGAGATATCCATGTGTGTACACACTTACACCGTATACTTTTTTCTTACCAACATTTATTGCAATCGTGCATTTATTTGCTAATTTTATGTCCCCATGTCTGGACTATTAACAATATGATGACCTGACAAGGACTGCATCTGTCATCAACTTCTGGAACCAGGTTATTTCCTGTCATTCATAAGGTCAGGAAACATTTATGTAAGAGAGTCCCTGGCTAGGCACGGATATATTAAGTGAATAAAACAGACACAGTCTTAATCCTCATGAAACGTCTTACAGTATGGATATAAATTTTAAAAATTAGGAGCGCCTCTGGGGGGCCCCAGTTGGTAAAGTGTCTGTCGATTTTAGCTCAGGTCATAATCCTAGGGTCATGAGATTGAGCCCTGTGTTGGGCTCTGCACTGACCATGAAGCCTGCCTTAGATTTTCTCTCTCCCTCTTCCTCTGTCCCTCCTACCACCACTTCCATACCTGGTTTGCATGTGCTCAATGGAAAGAAAGGAAGGAAGGAAGGAAGAAAAGGGGGAGGGAGGGGGAAGGAAGGAAGGAAAGAAGGAAGAAGAAGAAGAAGAAGAAGAAGAAGAAGAAGAAGAAGAAGAAGAAAGAAAGAAAGAAAGAAAGAAAGAAAGAAAGAAAGAAAGAAAGAAAGACTGCGTTGATAGAGCATGTGGTTCTTGATCTCTGTGTTGTGAGTTCAAGCCCATGTTGGGTGTAGAGTTCACTTAAAAAAAAATCAAACATACCTATGTGATAGTTAGATATAAATATAGATAACG
>NC_048231.1:24161154-24194461 GCF_002007445.2 Ailuropoda melanoleuca | reverse complement strand
GGAGAGGCAAAATATTCAAAGAAGTGATATTTCACAAGAAGAGATTCTAGATCAAGTTTGTGTTGTGATGCAATAATACGGAAGAGAGGAAAACAAAATAATTCCCGGAGAGGCAAAATATTCAAAGAAGTGATATTTCACAAGAAGAGATTCTAGATCAAGTTTGTGTTGTGATGCAATAATACAGAAGAGAGGAAAAATGATACGGGATATACACGGGATTTTGACAGAATAAAGGTATTGAGTGTGTTATTCAAGGCACACATGAAAAATTATGCTGGCCTAAAAAGAAAGACACTTCCTTTATTTTAACAAAAGTGAAAAAATTGCTGTTAGGTTTGTTGATTTTACAGTGGGGAGTTAAGAGGTTGCCCATTTAATGGTGTCTCTTTCCTCAAGACAGATTTATCACCTGAAGGTGAAACAGTGGGGAGGAATGGGGAATGTGAGGAACAATGAAAACATGTGAATAACCACTGTGGAAAGGATGGAGTTGAAATGAGGAGCTGTGACAAGTGTTTCAATGAAGCCTCTGCCACCCAACCCCTGGATTTGTCTTCAATAGCATTCAGCTGAGTTTGGGCTGAGAGAAAGTACACAAATCAGTTCTTCCAGGGTTTAGGGCAGGTGTCAAGGCATTGGAGGTGTCTGCCTACCCTAGGAGAGAGTGGAATTAAAATATTTTCAAATTATTGTAACAATGGATTGCAAAGTCTGAGCTGAATTTGAGTAGAATAAAGTAGAAGGGAAAAGTTGGAAAGAGTGAAGGTGGTGAGTCAATACATAGTGAGTCAATGGATTGAAGGTCTTCACACTTCCTCTCCTGACTAATCAATCCTTAACTGCCTTGGAGTCTCAGATCAAATGTTTCCTTTTCTGGTTTAATGAAGTAGTTAATGAAATATCTGTACGTGCCCTGTGTTGGACACAACGATATGCTGCCCAGATCACATCAGGGAAGGACTTGCTACCCAGCTGTAAATAAAGTAGTCATCCTATGGCTTTAGCGTCAACTGTCAGCAACTTCGGGATCTGCTCAGCTGTGAGCAACTGTTTTCTTCAAGGTTATGTCCTTTCCAGTGCTGCCTGCACCCAGAGGTCTGGCCATTTTAACACAGTATGGGACACTCACTCCAGAGCTCCGTGCCATGTTGGCTTTTCAAGTTTGCATGGTGCTTCAACTTTCTCCATCTATTCATGATTCCTCCCTGTTATGGACTGAATTGCACACCCCTCCCCCAAATTTATATGTTGAAGGCTTAACCCCCAATGTGACTTATTTGTAGATAAAGCCATTAGAATATTAATTAAAGTTAAATACAGTCTTTAAAGTGAGCCCTAATCCAATAGAAATGGTATCATTATGAGGAAAAGATCTCTCTCCAACACACACAGAAGAAAGGCCACGTGAGAGAAACAGGGAAAAGATGGCCATTTACAATACAGGAAGAGAGACTTCACCAAAACCAACACTGATGGCAACATGATTTTATACTTCCAGTTTCTGAACTTTGAGAAAATTAATTTCTGTTGTTTAAGCCACCCAGTCTATATATTTTGTTATAGTATCTTGAGCAGACTCAGACACACCCCAATTCTTCATAGGTTGATCCCTAATAAACATCTGTACCCCAAACACTCAACATCTGCTTTTAGAGAACCAGAGCCTTCTTGCCTTCCATGTCACCCCAAATAGCATCGCCCAGCTAGGTCGGGAGCATTGTACTATTTCCTTTAGTGCCACTTTGTAGTCCTACATGATGAATGATTATTAGTTGGATTGTCCCCAACTACACTGTGACTATCTTGATGGCAGGAAGTGTACCTTGATTTGATCTTGAAGACCTAGCACACTGATAGTCACAGAGCTGACTGCAGCCAATACTTATTGAATAGTTAAATGGCCCTGTCTTCATCATGCCATTCATTTGCAAATCTTTTTCCAGTTTGCACCCACCTCTAAACTCTTGAACTTAAAAGCTGGGTTTTGTTGACCACTGACTTCTGACCGTCAGTCTTATTCCAGTCCATGGTGTCTATACACCTTGATTCAAGGTTACTTTAACTTTTTATGCTGCATATGACAGTAAAGTTGTCCTTATCCAACAGTTCATCACCTGAAACTAAAGGAATTTACTTTTAATGTGAAACAAGGCACCCTTTCACATGGTTGATGAGGAAATTTTGAATTGGGGTGCCCCAAGTCGCTCCTTTGTTCTCCCCTAAAGAGGATAGGCATAATGTGACTCTTAGGTTTAGAATAGAATTGAATCTAATAAATTAAGAGCTGTGAACCACTGGGGTATATCTAAGTTTGGTAGGAAAGTCATTTTCAGATAAAAGAAGAACTTGGTAACATAGACTTGATCAGCAGACAGCACGTGTGAGGGAAATTAAATACTAGTTTCCTAATGTAGTTTTTTTTTTAAAGTATATAAAAAACTGAAGAACAAATCACCTCATGTCTTCTGTCTTGTTTCCATGCATGCCTAGAGAGCTAGATAAGTATATTGTGCTAACTCATGTTTAAAGGAAATGCTTAGAGCCTGTTTACAAAGCTTTAATCCCTTCACTGACCACAGGTCCATAAAACAGGATTAACTTCTTCTCTGATTAACTTTTTTCCTCTGCAAACAAGCATGTAGGTCTTTCTCCATCTCCTGAAGGAGTAAGCTTTATATCAATTTTGACAACATGCTGCTCTTTTCTTTCTATTACATGGTTGTAAGTGTGTTCCACCTTCAGGGGTAAGAAAAAATAATCAACAGGATGCTGACATTTACTTCCTGTTGTTTTCTTGCCCTGCACATTAACATAAAAAATAAATATAATTAACACATCCTTGCTGCCATTCTTGCTGCTCAGGGCATGAATTACTGTACCACAGGCTCTCCCAGTTACCCTCAATGACCTGCAGCCCCTCGCATTCATTAAGCAGTTGTCTCTCTCAGTGAAGGGGGAGTATGACAGAATACTTATGTCAGAATAGTGCCAATTATTCTGAATTTCACTGGAACACAGCATCAGAGTCATTTCAAAGTTCCATTAGTATATTTGATTATTTTTTATATATTCCAATAGGTGTTGTGATTTACTATTAGTGTTTTGTTCCTTTTCAAAAGAAATTATGGTACTGTGTGACAACTGACAAAATGCTCTTACTTAGTGTTCACCCCTCTGATTTTGTTCCACAGTTGTTTTTTTTTTTGCCCCCAAGATGATGCTGTATAAAAAGGCAAGCTGAAATAAGAGATAAGTGGGGGGAGGGGAACCAGGACAAAACCCCTCAAATTCTTCTTAAAACTGACCACAAACTCTTTATTAAAAATTGGGAAGATTTTGTTTTGCAGTGACCATTGGTGACATATTAGAGAGCTTAATGTCCAATTCTCAGTTCCTTTATCCAACAAAATATGTACATTTTATGTGTAAAATAACATGGAATATTAATGTGCTCATAAGCATGTCTAACCATGCTTGCTTTCCTAAATTTATTTCAGTGCCTGCTGCAGGCAAGATGTTGAATAGATGTGTCGAATGAATGAATTAAAATTGCATGAGTTTTTGTGCTTAGTGAATCTCTAAGTTTTATGACCATCTTTTTTTTAAAGTCAAAATTTTGCAAGTGATATCAGCAGTATGATGAAGGCAAAGCATTATTAGTAATATCTCTTTTTAGAGTTTGTTAATATATGAGATAACATACTACAGAATTGGTTTTTGCGGGGGAGCCTATTGGTGGTCTAACAACAAGGGGCTGGCTAAAGAAAAAGAAACAAAGCTCACCATCCATGATGTGCCCAGTCTTTAATAATGAAAAACTATTATGTCTTTTTGGAACTAAATAATTTTTGTTTTGTTTTTGTCCTCACAGGACAGCTACTGCTGGTCCAGAGCCTTGGCAGTAGGAGACAGCCATTCTAGCTAATTGAACGCAGTAGAAGAAAAAAAATTTGTTTAGGATGTGGTCCTGTTTTTTACTTTTGAGTTTCTGTGAATATATTATAATAAAAAAGCAAATGAAACACACAACAACAAAACCCAGCCATATCTTGCTCATTGATGATATGCTACTCAGCCAGGACCTACTCACATTTGAGATGGTGCCAGATTCTTTTTCTTTTTTTGATCAAAAATT
This sequence comes from Ailuropoda melanoleuca, assembly GCF_002007445.2. NCBI lineage: Eukaryota > Metazoa > Chordata > Mammalia > Carnivora > Ursidae > Ailuropoda > Ailuropoda melanoleuca. Next base: position 24,190,323 of record NC_048231.1, on the reverse strand, counting down.
TATTTAAGAAGTTTCAAAATCATCTCTAAAACTGTATTTTCGTGATTCTACTTTGACTCTAGACAGATGTGTTTGATCTCTTAAATATATTGTCTTTTGCACACTTATTTTTTGAATATACACGCACTTTTCTGAAACACTAGAAGAGTAATGATAGGAGCTGAGGTGGGCCATCTACTGCAGGTCTTGTATTACATTATTCTGCTGTGGGGTAATACTTTTATGATAGAGGACCAAATGAGCCCCTCTTCAAGATGAGCAAATCATAGTATATAGTGGTACCATTAATAATATCTATGATTAATTTATTAACGGTAACAAAATTTCAAAGAAGAANGAATATACGCGCACTTTTCTGAAACACTAGAAGAGTAATGATAGGAGCTGAGGTGGGCCATCTACTGCAGGTCTTGTATTACATTATTCTGCTGTGGGGTAATACTTTTATGATAGAGGACCAAATGAGCCCCTCTTCAAGATGAGCAAATCATAGTATATAGTGGTACCATTAATAATATCTATGATTAATTTATTAACGGTAACAAAATTTCAAAGAAGAAATTAATCTTATTCCTTTCTCTTTCTTTAGTGATTAAAAAAAAAATTAAATCCAGGAATTGGTCTTAAAGTATAGAAGTTGATCTGAGTCTTTGCAACTGAGTCATGATCTGTAAAAGCTTCCAAAAGGAAAGCAAAATACAAGCTAATACGTGAAATATGAAGAAGCATCCAACTTTGTGAAGTCTTTCGTGGGTTGGAACACAGTGGGTAATCAAAACCTACAGCATGTGTGATAGCCAGTTTTGTGTCAACCTGACAGATATTTGTTCAAATATAAAACTATGTATCTCTGCTTAGATGAGATTAGCATTTAAATTAATAGACTTTGACTAAAGTATAGTATCCTTTGTAATGTGGGCAGGCCCCATTCAATCACTTGAAGGCCTTAAAAGAAAAAGACCAAGATCCCTTAAGGAGCAGGAATTTCTGTCTCTAAACTGCCTTCGGACTCAAGCTTCAGCATCAAATCTCTCCCCTGTGTTTCTGGCCAGCTGACCTGCTCTGCAACTTTTGGATTTATCAGACCCCAAAACTACATGTGCCAATTCTCTCTTTCTACATCTTGATATACATGGACTTACATACATCCTATTGGTTCTGTTTTCCTGGAGAACACTGACTAATGCAGCATGGTCTCTGCATGCAAGGAACTGGCAGTCTGGCAAGAGGTACAAACAGAGTATACATATGCAAACATATATGTGCATACTCTTTCTCTCTCTCACCTACAATATCAGAAATATAAATGATATGGATTCTCATTTATCATAAAAAATAATCTCACAAAGGCCCTGACCCTGAGTGAGAATATCTTTTCTAATGTAGAATGGGGCAGCACAGCTGGATGAGTAGTAAGAACTCCCAGTCATGCAAAATTTACTTGTGAGAAAGTGGCAGAAAGTCATCAGAGAATAGTGTACTTGCGTAAGAGATCAGCTTGATGTGCCCCAATTTCTTGCAGAAAATATTAGTAACAGAAAAAAACACAGTTCAAAGAGAGAGAGAGAAAGAGAGAGAGAGAGAAATATGTAACCTAGTCATTTCTTTTTAAAAATGAACACCAACTATGCACAATACATTGCAAAAAGTTTGAAGGGAGGTTCTGACNAAGAGATCAGCTTGATGTGCCCCAATTTCTTGCAGAAAATATCAGTAACAGAAAAAAAGCACAGTTCAAAGAGAGAGAGAGAAAGAGAGAGAGAGAGAAATATGTAACCTAGTCATTTCTTTTTAAAAATGAACACCAACTATGCACAATACATTGCAAAAAGTTTGAAGGGAGGTTCTGACATTCAAGGATGTTAGAATATCAGGATCTAGTTAGAGAGTTAAGTATGTACAGAATTAACTGCAGTGTTATGATTTAACAATGGATATTATTGTTACGAAGTGTAAGACAATGCTTCTGAGGAAGACAAGGATTCACAACCACATTCTGCCAAGGACAAAACTCACACGCTATTTCATAGAATTTAGAAAACTTTATAGTCTTGCAAGAAAAAAAATAAAGGACTAGGAACAGATCTTGGTACCTTCTGGCTCATGTGTTCCATTTCCTACCCTTATTTTTCAAAAGAGCTATGAAAGATTCCCAACAGAAAAAAACAGCCTGGCTCTAACCCCTGCCCCAGAAGACTGAAAGATTTAGAGAAAGCAGTTGTTATAGCTGCATGATCTGACAGAGTAAGAGGGAAATTCATAACATGACAGGCTGGCATTGCATCAGTATGGTTCAAGATTATTTTCTAAATTGGTAATATAACAAATTGTCAGGTTTTCACTTCAAAGTCCTTGCCCTAAGAGAATTATCTCAATCAGGGTCGGGTTCATGGAAATAATTTGAATCCTTTCTCTTCTAAGAGATGGGTTTGTTTCTATTCTGAAGGGTATTTAATATTTGTTTAAAAGTGATCTCTGCCTATTGGTAACCTTTAACTCTAGAATTAGACATTTGCTTACTGGTTTCTTAATTGGCTTTTTGTTTGACCTTGAGTTAGCACATATTCTTAGATGAAGAATTTGAATTAGTCATTGAGCATCTGTGTTTTTGCTGTTGTTTTTGTCATTGGATTATCCATGAAAGATGTTGTAATGTGTACATTAAGAAAAATGTGGATTTAAATTATATTCTCAAAGCATGCTGATATGTAATAAGTGATAAGAAATTGAAAATTTGCTATTGATAATGGTTATTCCGTCAAGTTAATTCAATTCTACTCACCATTATCCTACAATAGGCAGAGAAAGACAGTGAGTAGGACTTTCATGATCCTAGCATATACATAATTTAACATTACTCTGGGAAATACCGTCAGGGTTTTCAGAATAAGTCCTTTCTGTTTTGAAAACTGTATATTATATTCCCCCAGAGAACTCTGTTTTAAGATGCAAGCTTTAAAGCTTCATGATCTCACCATGTCTGGTCAACCCAGAATAAAAACAACTGGTATAGAAAAGGAAATAGTACAAAAAATAAATTGGTAAAAACAAGCATTGACTATTAAACTATGCCACTGCAGTGTAGGTCCTGACAGTTGGCTTTTTCTTTTAGTAATGAAAGTGCCTGACTTAAGCTTTGATTGTGGAGGCATCCACTCCAAGGATGGCTATCTCGAATAAACACATTGCCAGCCAAAAACTAGATAAAGAGCCTGGCTGCTCTGTACATCCCCCTCCCCCACCCCAGCCCCAGCCCTCAGGCTTTGTTGTTTTAGAAACCTTGGCTACTTTCAGTAACTGACCATTTGAGTCCACTTGGGTTTTTTGTTTCGTTTTGTTTTTTTTGTTTTTGTTTTTGTTTTCTCTTCCTGTGCTTTCAATTCCCATTCTTATGTTTTAAATTTGCCAATAAAGAGTGAGCCCTAAAACCCTAGACCTCTCCCACACTTGACCCCAGTAAAAGCAGAACCCCAGGCCTGCATTCCCTCTTTCTCTCTCTCTTTCCTGATGGTTATTACTGAGGGCCTTTTGCAATTATAGCAAGAACCAGGAAGGCTGGTCTAGCCCCAATACTGGCCACCAATAGGCTGAGACTGGCACAAAACTGACACCTCTTTTTAACAGGAGAAAGCAATATTTTAATTTGGATGTGATTATAAGATAGGGATATGGATGAAATGATGGAAGAAGTCATCTCCTTGTTCTTGTTCATGTTCTTCCTGTTGCTGGTTTTCTCTCTTCCTTCTCCTCTTCCCGTTTTTTTCTGCCATGTCTACTTCAACTGACAAGAATTTTAAAATGTAGCTCTTATTGCATGGTGCACCGGGTGATTCAAACTAATGAATCATTGAACCTTACATCAAAAACCAGGGATGTGCTGTATGGTGACTAGCATAATATAATAAAAAAATATTATTATAATTTAAAAAAGTAATACTTTATTTTAACCTAAGGAAAGATTGTATTCCTCTTTCCTAAGAATTCCGGAAATAAAAACCTTTATTTGTATACTCACTATAAAAATATAAAGAAAAGTGAATAAGCTTTAGAATAAAACAGGCAAACATTTCAAGTGGACCATTTAATAATTGAGACAAGTGATTTAAGCTCGTGGGGCTTCACTATCCTATCTGTAAATTGGGAACAATTTGCTCTTCTTAGTAACTTTGTGATGAAGCCAAAGAGTGATAACTCCTATTTTATAATGAATGAAGTAAGTCCTAATATGAAATACATAACTTTATATGAAAAATCATTTTTACTTTCATTGCTGCACATTATTTCATTATGGGCTTTACATGTTTTCTCTCATATTACAAGGTGATATGAAAAATATTTAAAGTATTTAGAGAGAAATTATTTTACTTATTTTTTTTTAATACAAGTGCATTTAAAATATAAGGTGATAGATTATGTTGTACTCTGATTAGTCCATGATTATGTTAGAATAAAAACCATAATAGAGTAACCAAATAATTAGTTACTTAATCATCAAAGGTAAATTAAATTCATGAAATCTGAGCACCATAGACCAAATTGAGATTTATATAAATAAAGCTGAGGGTACATTGATTAAAGGATTACCAGATGTTCCTATAATAAGTTAATTATTTATTATTCTGCCATATATAATGACTATGAAACCAGTAAATGATGCTACATCTTGTTAGCTGAGTGGTATTACAGTTGATTATCAAATTAAATGTTTTTATTTTAATGAGTTGCACTGGAAGGGTATGTGTACCATGGGATCAATTATTATTGTATAATAACCATTAATTACTTCCAAAGTACTAATTCTGAGACAACTAAGGATTAGGGACAGACTTCTGTCTTAACAAATCAATGTTAACATTTTCACATTTAAAGTAAAACTTTTAATTTAATGTCCCTTAATCTGGATTTCCTTCAAATAAGAATCAAAAACAGAAATACTGACAATGCCTCTTAAAGAAAAATAAAATATTAACCCAATAGTGTTGATAATTGCATTTCGATATTTCTCAAAAACACCAGTTTTGAATTTCCTTAATTAGTGATCTTAATTATTAGAAAAAAAGTCGAACTCCACTGCAAATTAGCAATTGCTTCCCAATTTGAGGACAAAAGGGTACTAAGAATGAACTTTTCTAAAGAATAGGGCCAAGAATTGGATCGGATGTTTTCCGTAGGGCTTGCCATGGGGCCGTGGTCCTGCTTCTGCGGAGAGCTCAATGCTCCAGGAGAGCGTGTCTCACCATCTCCCTCACACTAAGGTGATAGAGGTGGTTCTCTAAAAAAAATAGGTAACAGAGATTGGGTGCCTAGAAGAAAGAGAGAGTGACAACTTGCCCAAGAGGGATGTCCTGAAGGACAGAACATGTCACCCCGTCCTTCCTCTACTCCTTGCCCTGAGGCAGAAATGAGCATGAAGGCAGGGTCTGGTGGATGTTGTGAGCACTAATGATCATAAACACTGATGCCTGCTTCTTAAACTTCCTCTGTTTTCCATTTCTGCTAAGACCTACATCAGAGCACCTCTAAGAAACTACCCTACTTGACTATTCTGTGTTTAGAAAACATCTGGGGGCGCCTGGGTGGCACAGCGGTTAAGCGTCTGCCTTCGGCTCAGGGCGTGATCCCGGTGTTATGGGATCGAGCCCCACATCAGGCTCCTCCGCTATGAGCCTGCTTCTTCCTCTCCCACTCCCCCTGCTTGTGTTCCCTCTCTCCCTGGCTGTCTCTATCTCTGTNTACATCAGAGCACCTCTAAGAAACTACCCTACTTGACTATTCTGTGTTTAGAAAACATCTGAAATGAAGCCCAGAGAGAAAAATGATTGGAACCAAATTGGACAGAGACAGAGTGAGCTGCAGAACATTATCAGTCTTTTAGCTGAGTAAGGAACTGGGGATTCATGAGGACAGGAGTGGGGTGAAGAGGAAGGATTAAAAATATTTTTAAAATAATAATTGAAGGGCGCCTGGGTGGCTCAGTCGGTTAAGCATCTGCCTTTGATTCAGGTCATGATTTCTGGGTCCTGGGATTAAGCCCCTCGTGCTCTCTGCTCAGTGTGGCATCTGCTTCTCCCTTCCCTCTGCCCCTGCTTCTATGCTCTCTCTTGCTCACTTTCTCTCAAATAAATAAAATCTTTAAAAATAATAATAATAATAACTGAAAATTTTCCAAACTTGATGAAAACCATAAATTTGAATGACTTACTCTGTTTGGGCTGCTATTACAAAATACCACAGGCTGGGTAGCTTATAAACAATAGAAATTAATTTGTCGCAGCTTGAAGACTGGATGTCTGAGAATAGGCAGACTGTATGGTGGGGAGAGGGTCCTCTTACAGCTCACAGACTTCTCGTTGTGTCCTCACATGGTGGAAGGAGCTAGAGAGGCTTGTGGGATCTCTTTTATAAGGCACTTATCTGATTCATGAGGGCCCCACCTTCATAACTTAAGTTCTTCCAAACTCCACACCTCTTAACACCACTGCATTGGGCATTAGGATTTCAAAATGTGAATTCTGGGGGGATGCAAACATTCAGACCACAGCACAGCATTACCCACAAGCACAACAAACCCTAAGAAGAAGCAAAAATTGTATCAAATTGTTGAAAATGGCAAAAAAGAGAAATCTTAAGATAAGCTTCCCCCCCATACCTATCTACACAATGGAGATAAGAATGTCAGAAAATTTCTCTCTAGAAACCATGCAGGGTAGAAAACAATGAAATGGTAGCTTTAAAGGAGTGAAAGGAAAAAAAAAGACAAACACTTTTGTCAACCTAGCATTCTATATCTACAAAGTACCTTTCAAAGAAAAGACAAAATACCATAGTTGATTTTATGTATCAACTTGACTAACCATGATACCCAGTTTTCAGTCAATCAGTAGTGTAGATTTGGCTATGAGGGTAATTTTTAGATGTGATTGTCATCTAAACCCTTTGTGTAAAGTGGATTGCCCTCCATCATGTTGGTGGCCCTCATCCCTCCATCATGTTGGCAGGCCTCATCCCATCAATTGAAAGTCTTAAGTGAAAAGATGGAGGTCCCTCAAAGAAGAGATTGTGCTCCTAAATTGATGTTAGACTCAGGAATGCATTATCAACTCTTCTCTGGGTCTCCAGTCTGCCAGCCTGCTCTGCAGATTTTTGACTTCATGTTTGTGTGAGACAATTCATTGAAATAAATCTTTCTCTCTCTATGTATATACATCCTATTGCATCTGCTTTACTGGAGAACCCTGGCTAATACACCAAATAAAGGCATTTTCAGAATAAAAACTGATACAATTCATTGCAATACAATTCATGTTAAAGGAGTTGTTCAGAAAGAAGAAAAATAAAACCAGATAGATACTCGGATCTATACAAAGACTAGGATAACCAGAATTAGTAAATATATGTATAAAATTGCATAAAGCCTCCAAACCAAAATAATCATTAAGACTGGTTCTTTTACCATAGCTCTATGCACATAGGTACTGCTACAATGTAACACGTAGGCATTACATTAGATGTGGCTGGAGAGGCACATGGGATACGATTTGGACATACAGAGGGTGGAGTGAAATGAAACCATGGCAGACGAAGTAAGATGAGTAAACAATGGAGGACAAAGGGGCCCCAGGTCTAGTTATACCTGGGGGGATTGTTTGCTCAAGACAAGTGAGACATCCAAGGTAGAATTTAAGAAGATTGAAGTAGATCACAGATTGACCTGGAGTGGATTAAGAGGCTCTTGACCAGGACACCCTCATTTAGATGCTAAAAATATTTAAACTGACACCATTAGGACAGTAAAAAATGTTAAGACCCCTTTCATTTCAGCCATTCAGAATTCCACCCTCAGAACAATGCTGCATCGAGTAAGTTTTTCATCAGTATTTAATTAAATAAATGAATACCTACACACCCAGAAGATACGGGGGTGAGATGACCTGTGAGTTGAATGGATGGGTAGGATAGCTCAGGAGATGACTAAGGAGCTGGGTCAGAAACACAAAGCCAACAGCAAGTCAGGCGCTGATGTTGGGTGTCTTTTCCCCAAGTAGATCTTAACCTATGCTCGGGAAAGCTTAAACTGATTTGAGATGATTCATGTTTTCCACATGCACACATATCCTCCCAATAGCTGCATGTAACAGTTCTGGAATTTTAATTTGCCACCAAAACACCGGAAGACATGAAGTAGATAGAAAAGGAGGTGAGATTGGAAGTTGTGGGAATTAGCAGGGTTGGGAGTTGAGAAACAGATCTGAGCAAAACCTCAGACCTCCAATAATGTAGAGGATGTTGGGGCACTCATCGTCCACACTCCCAACTCCATGCTAGGAGAGTGGCACGTTACAGGGCAGACCTGGGCAGTGGCCCTGACATAGAGGCCTAAAGGTATCAACGAGTTGGAAAAATTATTCTTACAATAAAATTTAAGCAAACTGAATATTTTAAAAATAAAAACAAGGACTCATGTAAGCAAGCCTGTCATGTTGATACCAAAGTTGATAGCAATGTTGATACCAGTTTCAGCTGTTTTTCCATTATCTTTTAAAGAAATGATAATAAAGACAATGCTACCAGTGTAATCATTTCCAGTGTCTGAGTACTTCTTACCTTTCACAGCCCTTGTCTGATTGTATACTCAGTTTAAGCATATCCTTCCCTATATTAATATTTTATATATTTTTGAAATATTTTATATATAATATACATGTTTTATATATAAAATATTAAATCTTTTATGTATTTATAACATGACCATATATCTGTCATATCTATATTCTTTATGTTTTAAATTTTATGTTACATACTAATGTATGTATCTTTCTGCACATTTTTTTCCACTCAACAACCTTATTATAACTAAAGCTCTAGTGTATTAATTAGAACTGCTGCATTCTATTCTATTTTATTATGATGCAAAAATGCATCCTTTCTCCTAGTGCTAGACATGAAAGAGCTTTGTAATTAACCCATTTTTTTCTAATACTGGCATGATCACATTTTTTTTTATTATTGGAGACAGAAGAAAAAGAGCACAAGAGTGAGGGTGGGGAGGGGCAGAAGGAGAGTTGGAGAGAGAGAATCTTAAGCAAGCCCCACACTCAGCGCAGAGCCCCACACAGAGCTCAATCTCATGACCTTGAGATTATGACCTGTGCCGAAATGAAGAGTCCAATACTTAAACAACTGAGCCACCCAGGTGCCCGTGGTATGATCACTTATTTTTTAAAAATATTTTATTTATTTGACAGAGAGCAAGCGAGCACACAAGCTGAGGGAGCAGCAGTGGGAAAGAGAGAAGCAGGCTCCCCGCCAAGCAAGGAGCCCAATGTGGGGCTCAAACCCAGGATTCTAGGATCATGACTCAAGCTTAAGGCAGATGCCTAACTGACTGAGCCACCCTGGTGCCCCTGTGTGATCACTTTTTAATCTGTTTTCTTGTGCATGTGTTCGAAAGTTTCCCCAAGGTGCATGCCAAGAGTAGAACTGATGGGTTATAAGTTATCTGTTATTCGCATCATTAGTTTTACTGGATATTGTGAAATGGCTACTGAAGTGTTTACCCCATTTCCTTACCACAGCTTGTGACTACTGCTTTTCTAATTCTTATTGAAACTGGTATTTTCAACTTCTCAATGTTTGCCAATCTTTTGGATGTGAAACGATATCTCATTGTTTGAATTTGCCTTTTGCAGGAATAAGAGTACTATTTCTCATATATCATCTTCTTGAGTTCCTTCTTCTTTGAATTGTACCTTTATATAACTTTCCCATGTTTTAAATGAGTTGTGACTTTTGTTCTTATTGATTTGTGAAGGTTTGTCTATATATGGATAGTAATCCTTTAGGGGTCACAAACAGTAAATATCTATTCTCAATTTGAAGTTTGCTCTTTAATTTTGTTTACAGTGTATTTTAAATTCAGAAAAATTTAATTTTAATGTAGATTAATAGAATCTTTCCTTACCCCACAGTTGTACATCTATGATCATATGTTTTTATTAGTGTTTAAAATATTTTAAGTGTGTAGATTTTTATCTACTCAGTGAGTGGATGCTGTGTGGTTAGGCTTTTTGTTTTGTTCATATTTCTAAGTGATTTTGCTCACACTATTATTTGAATGGCCTAGGTTTGTTTCCCTGCTTCCTAAGGTCACATTTATCTCATATGAAGAGTTGGCTTCTGGGGTCTCTACTCTATACGGGTCAATTTATCCATCTCTGAATTATTCAAATTTTTTAAGTCTTGCTATTTGCTTTGGTGCTTACCACTTTTTCCCATACACTTACCTGTTCAAGGCCCCTTTCTCTTTCATATAAATATTACAATCTACTTGTCAAGTTCTATTTTAAAAATCCCTTTAAATTTGCATTGATATTTTATTGAACTCATAGCATAGTTGCTTTAAAAGGAAATCTTTGCATTATTGAGTTTTTCTATATATAAATATGGTAAATTTTTCCTTGTACTTGAGCCTTCTTTTTATGTCATTAAAATTTTATAATTTTCACTAAAAAATGTATTGGTAATACTTTTCTGTCTTTATCCCTAGTTCTTTTTACAGCTTTTTGTTGTTTAAATTTTCAAAATTATATTTTGTTATTTTTTTAGCTAGTAATATGACTGTAATTGCTTTTTGTTTATTGAACTTTTATGTAACGATAGTGCTGAACTCTGTTCCTGCAACAGATTCATAATCCCTTACTCGTAATTTTGAAATTCAAAAAGCTTTAAAAACTGAGAGTTTTTGAAAGTAAATGTGGCACTCAATCTTATTCCAAGGCCTAATCTAATCTAAACAGATGTGAGGCTGTTTATAGTCTTTGTCACAATTAAATGTGAATATACATAAGTTCTATTGAAAACATTAATATATTTGATTATGGGATGGCGCTCCCAAACTGCCGTGAATGTTAAATAATGCATGGTCATGCACCTTTCTACTTTTCCAGAACTCAAAAATTCTTAATTCTGAAACATATGGGCCTAAGTATTTGTTAAGGAATTGCAAAGAAAATTTATTAGTTTTCTCTTATAGATCCTCTCAGATTTTGTTTAGAATATCATATTGTTAATTATAAAAAACAATGTTATTTTCCCCCCAAAATGCAATTTTTTGCTTTGTCTGAACAATTCAACATAGTTATATATTATATCTTTACATAATTCTACATTTAGTTCATTGATATTGGCCACATTTTTTTATATAGTGTCCTTATCTGGTTTTGCTATCAATATTATAAGAATCTCATAAAACAAATGAAGGAAATCCCTGTTCTTGTATTTGCATAAGCATTGGATTTGGAAGAAAATTAACCTCAACAATGATCTGAATTGAGGTTGGTGTTTTTTCCCTTCTCTTTTAATGGGTATATTTTTAACTATCAGCTCACTCTTTGGGACTGATATTAGTTTTGTTAAGTTACATCTTTCATTTCATTATGGCTTTCAGTTATTGGGCAAAAAGTTCAAGAGATTCTCATATTCTTAGTCTACATTTTATCTATAGCTGTATACTTTTTCATTCTTATAATTTTTATTTGTATTTTCAACCTTTTGTCTTTAACATTCTTGTTATTTTGTTGGTCTTTTCAAAGACCCAGCTTCATTGATTTTCCTTATTCTTTCTTTTCTGTTTCTGCTTTCTTTATTAATTTCTATTCTCATCCTTACCACTTCTTGAGTTTCTTTGGAATTATCACTTTCTTTAAAGTTTGTACTGTTCAGTTTTTTTCTGTGGTTTCACTAATTTTTCACTTAAAAAAATTTCCTCTTTGATGGTAGGTCTATCAAATCTTTATTTCAGTTTTGTCAATATTTATCTTACATATTTAGGGTATGTTGTTAAATATATTCAAGTTTAGAATTGATTGATTCCTGGCATATATTATGTTTATATTTATGCAATAATCTTATTTTGCTGAAGATGCTTTTTATATTAGTAAGTATATATATATTATAACAAATAAACAAATATGTGTATATTACTAATAACTCAGGCTCATATTTTTTTTTTCAGATTTCATTAGGGTTTACCTATATCTTTCTTCTGTCTAGGATTCCACCCAGGATATCACATTATATTTAGTCATCATGTCTCCTTAGACTGCTCTTGACAATATCAATTCCTGAAGCTCTTTTTGGTTTGGGTGACTTTGACAGGTTAAGGAGTACTGGTCAGTTATTTCATAGAATGTCTCCAAGTGGGACTTGTCAGATTTGTTTGTCACATGATTTGACTGGGATTATAAGTGTTTATAGAAAACCACAGAAATAAAGTCATGTCCATCAATCATAGGAAGAACACATACTATCAAACTAACTTATGACTGTTGATGTTAACCTTGATCACCTAGACAGGGTAATGTTTGATACCATGTTTCTCCATTGTGAAGTTACTCTCCCTCTTCCCCATTTCCATACTGTACTCTTTTGAAATGAGTCACTATGAGCAACCCATACAAAAAGAGTGAAAAATTATGTTCCACCTCCTCGAGGGTGGAATATCTGTACATTTTTGGGACATTTTCTGCACAACAGATTTGTTTCTTTTCTCTCATTTATTTATGTATTATATCATTTATTTATATCAGTATAGAGTCATAAATATTTATTTTATACTTTAGGTTGTAAATCTAAAACCAATTTATTTTACTGCTCAAATTACAGCCTGGTCACTGAGGACATTTTTAGTGGATCCTGTGTCCCTTTAACCCATTATTGGGCTTTATGGGTTTGTTTGTTTGATTGTTTGTTTTGAACACTTTCTTACTTTTCTTTCACTATGAGATACTCTAGGATCACCTTACAGTTAGTTTCTTGTCCCAGTCCTAGAACCAACTATTTCTCCAAGGGTCTCTGCTTTTTTTTTTTTTTTTTTTTGTACAATGAAATTAGAAACCAAGACCTGGATACCAGATGTTCTCATTGCTACTGGAATGTTTCTTGCTGCTATGCCCTCTTGGCTGCGGAGAAGAAAAATAAATGTGTGTATACTAACCTGTGTATAGTCATATATCCACTCATATTTTATATATATATATATGTATATATATACACAACTATATGTATATAAATCTAAACATGAGTTCATCCTGATATCTCAGACTCATTAATTGCCATATGAATCATTTTAGCTTCATCTTCTTTCTTATCTGTAAACTCCCATTCTAACAATAAAAGATCTGCCTCCCACAATCTCCATCCATTTACTTCATTTTCAATACCTGGATTCATATATAGCAGTATCAGGATTGTTAACCCACATCCCCATAAGTAACAACTTTATTGACCAGAGTACAGTACTAATACACAGTTTCTTTTGCCTTTGGTCTTCTAAAGGCTTCATTCTTTATGCTGTAAAATTCTACGGGTTTTGACAAATCCATAGTGTCATATATCCACCATTGCAGTATATACAGAATAGTTTCATAGAACTAAAAAATCCTGGTTCTTTAGAAATTCAACCCTCATTCCTACCCCTGAACCCCAAGGTTTTGGTATAGTGATATCAAAATATTGATATTTTTACTTGATCCATAGTTTTGCTTTTTTCAGAATGTCATATAATTGGAAGAATAGCCTTTCCAGACTGACTTCATTCACTCAGTAATATGCATTATGGTTCATTGATGTTATTTTAGTTTATTGAGTAATTTAATTTGTATTGCTGAATAATATTCCATAATGGGTTGTACATAATTGTTTTATCCATTCTTCCATTAAAGGACACCTTCTTTGCTTCCAGTTTGGGGCAATTATGAATTAAAGTGCCATAAACATTCTTATCAGATTTTTTTGTGTGAGTGTAAATGTTTTTAAATCAGTTGGGTAAATACCAAGGAATATGATTGCTAAATCAATCATACAGTAAGCAATTCATATGTTTTGCTCTGTAGGAAATTATTAAAATGTCTTCCACAGTGGCTATAGCATTTTACATTCTCACCGACAATGAATGAGAGTTCTTATTACTCCACATCCTAGTCAGTAATGCATGTTGTCAATTTTTGGATTTCAGCCATTCTAATAGATGTATAGTAGTATCTTACTATTATTTTAATTTGTAATTCCCTAATGACAAATGATGTTAAGCATCTTTTCATATGCTTATTTCCTCTCTGCGTATTTTCTTCTGTGAGGTATCTATTCAAACCCTTTACCCATTTTTTAATTAGGTTGTTTTTTTTATTGTTAATTTTTAAGCATTCTTGGTATATTTTGGATACATGCCATTTATTAGATATGCGTTCTGCAAATATTTTCTCTCAGTCAGTAGTTTGTTTGTCTTTTCACTCCCTAACAATGTATTTGCAGAATATATTTTAATTCAAAATTTAATTTAAAGTTCTTAATTTTAATGAATTCTAACTTAACTTTTTCTTTCATGAATTGTACTATTGATGTTGTAGCCAAAATCTCATCACCAAATCCAAGCTCACATAGATTTTCTTTTGTTTTCCTCTTCAAATTGAGGTCTATGACCCTATGATCCACTTCAAGTTAATTTTTGTGAGAGTTATTAGGGTCTTTTTTATTTATTTATTTATTTTTGCATTTAGACATACGATTGTTTCAACAATATTTGTTAAAATTGTTCTCCTTTCTCCATTGCATTGCCTTTGTTCCTTTGTCAAAGTCTAGGCGACTATATGTATGGGTCCATTTCTTGACTCTATTCTGTTCTATTTACGTACATATTTGTTCTTTCATTAAAACTATAATGTCTTGACTATTGTATTTTTATAACAAATCTTGAAATTGGGTAATTTGAGTGTTCTAACTTTGTTCTTCAGTATAATGTTGCCTATTCTAGGATCTTTTGCCTTTCTATATAAACTTTAGGGTTAGTTTGTCAATGTCTACAAAATATATTGCTGGGGTTTTGGGGGGATTACATTGAATCTTTAGATTCATTTGGGAAGAATTGATATCTTAATATTATGAATCCACGAACATGGAATATGTCCTTGTTTGTTAGATCTTCCTTAATTTCTTTCATCAGAATTTTTATAATTTTCCACATACAGATTTTATACATATTTTATTGTATTTATACATTAATATTTCATTGGAGAGGCTATTGTAAATGGTAGTATTCTTTTTAGTCACAAATTCCCGGTGTTCAGGTATATGGAAAAGCAAATGATTTCTATAAATTAACCTTATTTCATGTGACCTTGCTATATTTATTTATTAACCATAGGAATTTATATGTGTGTGTCTATTCTTTTGGATTTTCTACATAGAAAATTGTGCCACCTTTTACTAAAAATAGTTTTTTATTTCTCTTTTCTGATCTGTATACTTCTTATTTCCTTTCTTGTCTTACTGCAAGAATCAGGACTTTTGAGTAGTAGTGGTAAGACATAGCATCCTTGCCTTGTTTCCAGTATTACGGGGAAACCTACTGTTTCTTACCATTGGATTATGAGCGTTCTTCCTCTCTCACTGCCAGAGCCGTAGGGGCTTCTTGTGGGAACTTCGCTGTGAAAGCTGATGGAGTTCCTGAAAGTAAAACCCGCAAAAGTGTCTGGGTTCCTCTAAGACTGAGCTCCTCACTCAAGTTAGTCCACACTCTCCACCCATTTGTTAAACTTTACACTTCAACGGTAATTCCTTCCAGTTTTTGGCACAGTGACTTCTGCTCTAGATAAGCAGTTCTGGGTTTTAATTTTGTAGACTAACCTCTCCAGGTTTTGGGGTGATAGTTTGATCTTCAATCTCACTTCTCTGATGGATCCAAGAACAGTAATTGCTATCTGGTTTGTTCGTTCAGCTTTTTCTTGTTGTTAGGATAGGAGTGATGATTCCAAGTTCTTCACATGTCAAAGCTGAAATCAGAAGGCTATTGTGGTGTTTATTTTTCTGTTTGTTTGTTTGTTTGTTTTACTTATACAGGTTTCTTAGTTCACTACTGTTCTTTTTTTCTTTAAGGTAACATTATTTTTATTTTTAAAGTTAAGTTTTAGCGTTATGTATTTTTTTAATTTAAATTCAATTAGCCAACATAAATTTTATCATTAGTCTCAGATGTAGTGTTCAACAATTTATCAGTTGTGTATAACTGTTCTTAATATCTCATTCTTTCATTCTAGTTTAATTTCTTTCTTTAATGTTATTTTAATAATGGACTTTTAGTCATATTCTCTCAGTCTAACTTTGTGTAACATACCTTTATTTTATTGTCATTTTGAATGACAGTTTAGATGGATTGAATCTAAGTTGAAAACTGGGTTCTTGGAGCATTTTGAAGGTATTATCTGACTCTCTTCTGGTTTTTGTTATTGCTAAAGAGAAGTCTGCTGTCAGCCTAATAGTTATATATTTTAAGTTAATCTGTTTTTTCTCCTCTGTATAATTTCTCAGGTTGTCTCACTTTACTTAGTATTCTAACCATTCTCTAAAATATTTTAAAATGGAAGCAAGTCTCATTTATTTTGTTTTGGGGCTTTTGTTGAATCTATCAGATTTACATTATTAATCAGTTTTGGGAGAAAATGACCTATCACTAGTTTTAATATGGTCTAATACTGTTTTATTTTTTTATTTTTTTAAGTTTTTATTTATTTATTTATTTGACAAAGATAGAGATAGCCAGCGATAGAGGGAACACAAGCAGGGGGAGTGGGAGAGGAAGAAACAGGCTCATAGCAGAGGAGCCTGATGTGGGGCTCGATCCCATAACGCCAGGATCACGCCCTGAGCCGAAGGCAGATGCTTAACCGCTGTGCCACCCAGGCACCCCCCTAATACCATTTTAGACTCCATTATAAGGAT
Source organism: Ailuropoda melanoleuca (assembly GCF_002007445.2). Classification (NCBI taxonomy): domain Eukaryota; kingdom Metazoa; phylum Chordata; class Mammalia; order Carnivora; family Ursidae; genus Ailuropoda; species Ailuropoda melanoleuca. The sequence goes on along the minus strand of NC_048231.1, from coordinate 24,173,550 downwards.
GAAGAATCTCAGCATCTGGGGGATTACATAATTTGTGTAAAGTCACAAAGCTAATAAATAAAGAATACATAACTGAAATCCATGTCTCTTTGAATGATACAACGCTATAATCTATGTAGGGTATATGTAGTTTGTGAATAAATACTGTTCTCTGGAGAGTTCAAATAAATACATAGATAAATCATGCCCTTATATTTTGATTATTTTCTTTCTTCTACGTATACTATTGCTAGTTTTCTGCATGACTAAACATTCTTCTGATTAGGTAAAAAAAAAAACATTTCTTTAAGCTTTTATAGGATTCATTACAGTAATATTCTGGTAGCTGGTATTTAAAACATATCTGTCATATTTGATCACATAGTAAAATAATAATGTATTTTATATTGATAATGAATAAGTACTATCTATTGCTTTTGTGTTGGAATAACAGTTTCTGGTTTTTCTTCAATTTTTAGAATGAACAGTTTTTGAAAAAATGAATAAGTAATGAAAAGACCCCACAAGAGTACAGAGTGATCTTAAAGAACCTCTAATGGTATCACTTAGTTTAATCAGAGATTACTTAGCTGGGCCTCCCTCAGCTCCAGAAATACCAGTCTTCTGATTGATCCAATCCAAGGCTTAAAAGGTATGAGAACTTCTGATATTTTTAGTTTCTCCAGTTGAAAAATAAAATGTTTAAATGTGCAGAGTGAAATAATTTTCCAACTACATTTTAAAATTGTAAAACCTTATAAATAGGTGGAAAGAAGCATGTGGAGCCTGATATCAGATGACTGTTTACCTGACATCTTTTTAACGGTTGAGAGAAATGGAATAGTAAATAAAAATTTTTAGTAAGTGTGGCACTTAGGGTTTTTTATGGATGAAAATCTCTATTTTTATAGAAGCCATATTTAGTGGTTATGCACAATTTGCCAACCTCTATCCAATATTTGGAATCCCATTTTACAGTTGAAGAATCATGAAGAGATGTAGGAAAGTTAATGAAAATGCTCAAGGCCACACAGAAGACTAAAGTCAAAATCTGAAATAATGTTCCCAAATTCCTGGGAATTCCATCTCTGTCCTGAATAGGTGTTCCTCTGTTTTCAGTTAAAATGCACAAATACAGGACGCCTGGGTGGCTCAGTCGGTTATGTTTCTGCCTTCAGCTCAGGTCATTATCCCAGGGTCCTGGGATTGAGTCCTACATCTGGCTCCCTGCTCAGCGGGGAGTCTGCCTCTCCCTCTGCCTGCCGCTCCTTCTGCTTGTGCACAAGCTCTCTCTCTCTCTCTCTCTCTCTCTGATAAATAAATAAATAAATCTTAAAAAAATGCACAAATATATGCAAATACGTACTTCTGTGGATATAGGACAGATCATTTATCTGACACAAAACTAAGTTTCTTAATAACCTTCAGGTCATTTATTTTGTAAACAATGAAAAAGAAAACCTGATTGGTGTTCATCTCCCCCCTCTGCAATTATTGAATGATAGAAGATACATTTTCCAGATAAATACATAAACGCGTACCTGTCTGTATGTGTGCATGCATTTATATACATACATTCTGTAAAATTCATGTAAATATAATTACCATAGGTCCCTTGTTGGTCTCATTGTTTAGTTAACCCCAGAGATAGCATGTGGAATAAAATCTGCCTTTTAAATGGTGATGTAAGTGACCCAAGTTCTTTGATAGGTCTCTTGACTGAAAAGACTTCATGACAGAAGCCTCCTATTAGAATTCAATTACATTAAGCTGTGAAATGTTAAAAGCACTTCATCACAGCATAAGAGCTTTCCAGCTCTGCATAAATGCAACCTGGTCCTTGCCTCACCTTGAGTCTTTTGTGAGGTGTGCCCAGAGGAACTGTATTGTGGAACAGTCAAGACTCAAACATATTCTTCCCATTCCTTAAAAATCAAGTCCCAGCCTCCTTAACAAGCAATCTGACAAGGTATAGTACATGTTGCCTGGGTAATCAGTCCAGCTCACACAGAAACCATAAAGGAGCAAGCAGGGCTGCTGGGGTGAGTGCTTTTCATAAGGAGCCCCATTGTTCTCACAATGAAGGCCAAGGAGGCCCTAGTGGAAGACGGCCTGGGGATGTCTGAGGACAGGGTATGGGGAGGAAAGAGACTCAGCAGTGCAAACCATAGCCGTCCTTGTAAATCTGAAGAGGACCCCCTTACAACACAAGAGATGTGAATGTTGATAAAAGCAAGACAAACAAGAGCACTTACCATTGCTGCTTCAGTATGTTCCCAGTTAGGAGATTGTAAACTCATTCACTTCACCTTTTGGACTACATCCAAGCAAGCTATCACAAAACATAAACAGCTGGATTCTTTTATCTGAAATATATAATTTGAAATGAAGTGGGCTTTTAAAAACACAATTCCAAATTATGAATGGCAAGTTTTATGATTTTAACCGTGAGCTCAAGGAAAACCCCCATTTTAAGATTGGATGTCTTCTCATTCCATGAATGGAATTTTTCATTTCTTTCTTTTTCTCAGGGCAAAATGACAGGTTCATAAATGCGAAGAGTTTAATTGAACTTAACCATATATGTATGCTTTATAGATATACTAAAAAATATACAACTTGACAGTAGCTAGGAAGTACATAGGAAGGAGGTAAAAGAGAGAGAATCTGAGGAGGTACTCAAAGAAGATTTTGCAATTTGTAGGTGATAGTTTTGCAAGGAAAAAAGTCACATATTACTTGTGTAATTAAAGGAAATGTAAAGTAAAAAAAAAAATCACATAATAGCCTCTTGTATAGATAGGTGCATTTTTACTGCAGTTTTATCCAGTAAATTACTTCATAGAGATAATAACTGTTAAAGAGGTTACATCTTTCAAAAGAATAATATTATAATTGTGATTTTAATCAGCGATGAGTCTCGTTGTCTAAAGTAGCTTTCATACACTGAAGAAGTAAAATGCTTGAGATTTGTTTGACCAATTAAATCACATATTCATTCATTTCGATAGTGACCCACAATTCACAACTAAGTGCTAATTAATACAAATAATTAACGCAGTGCTTACAAACAACCACAAAAATATTAGCCTTGATGGAAATTTTTGACATCGTATTCAGATTATTCTGTGCCCAGCATGTGATGGGATGAAATTCATAAGTCTTGGGAGAAATAACATCACATGTAATATTATACAAATTGAAAGACAGAAATAGGAATCCTTGAGGCAGGTTAAGATAAAGGTTAATGTGAATAAAGATTATATAATCACAAAAATAAATAGGAGATTCATTTATTCATTCTTTGAAATGTATTTCTCAAGTTTCTAACTGTGGACAAGGTATTTTGTTATGTTCTAGAGATTATAGATGAGTAAGAGGCAGTCTTTAGACTGGAGGGATGCACACATGTTAACAAATATATTGAAATAAATATTATAGGTATATAATATTATACTATTATAGACACAGGTACAGGGCAGAGGAGCACACACGGAAGGAAATAATTCACTTTGCCTAAGAGAATCAGTAAAGGTTTCATGACAGAGCTGATACTTAAATTGCATCTTTCCAGGTATGAGTTTGCTAGATAGACCATCATCACTGGGTAGTCATGAAGAGATGTCCCCTGGCTGCGATAGGATCACCATAAGGACGGAAGGAAGAAAGGACAGATGAAAGAAATGTGTTAACAAATGTACTGTCTATGGATCAAGTAGGGTTCAAGACATTTGCTGTACGGTATTTCAGGTTTTGGCTTGAAACAATGAGATATAGTATGTGAGTTATATAATTTGAAATGAAGTGGGCTTTTAAAAACACAATTCCAAATTATGAATGGCAAGTTTTATGATTTTAACCGTGAGCTCAAGGAAAACCCCCATTTTAAGATTGGATGTCTTCTCATTCCATGAATGGAATTTTTCATTTCTTTCTTTTTCTCAGGGCAAAATGACAGGTTCATAAATGCGAAGAGTTTAATTGAACTTAACCATATATGTATGCTTTATAGATATACTAAAAAATATACAACTTGACAGTAGCTAGGAAGTACATAGGAAGGAGGTAAAAGAGAGAGAATCTGAGGAGGTACTCAAAGAAGATTTTGCAATTTGTAGGTGATAGTTTTGCAAGGAAAAAAGTCACATATTACTTGTGTAATTAAAGGAAATGTAAAGTAAAAAAAAAAATCACATAATAGCCTCTTGTATAGATAGGTGCATTTTTACTGCAGTTTTATCCAGTAAATTACTTCATAGAGATAATAACTGTTAAAGAGGTTACATCTTTCAAAAGAATAATATTATAATTGTGATTTTAATCAGCGATGAGTCTCGTTGTCTAAAGTAGCTTTCATACACTGAAGAAGTAAAATGCTTGAGATTTGTTTGACCAATTAAATCACATATTCATTCATTTCGATAGTGACCCACAATTCACAACTAAGTGCTAATTAATACAAATAATTAACGCAGTGCTTACAAACAACCACAAAAATATTAGCCTTGATGGAAATTTTTGACATCGTATTCAGATTATTCTGTGCCCAGCATGTGATGGGATGAAATTCATAAGTCTTGGGAGAAATAACATCACATGTAATATTATACAAATTGAAAGACAGAAATAGGAATCCTTGAGGCAGGTTAAGATAAAGGTTAATGTGAATAAAGATTATATAATCACAAAAATAAATAGGAGATTCATTTATTCATTCTTTGAAATGTATTTCTCAAGTTTCTAACTGTGGACAAGGTATTTTGTTATGTTCTAGAGATTATAGATGAGTAAGAGGCAGTCTTTAGACTGGAGGGATGCACACATGTTAACAAATATATTGAAATAAATATTATAGGTATATAATATTATACTATTATAGACACAGGTAGGTACTATGATTCATCCCATTAGACGGCCAAGAATTCTAGCTGACTCTCGTGATGCGGTTAGTAAGTCAAGAACTCAATTCCAGAGCTGCATTCTTGGCATACTTGGTCCTTCAGACCTGATGGGTACTGCTTCTGGTTCTGAGAGCAGCAGTCCTGGCTATTTGTACCAACCCTCACTATCAACATGACTCACGCGACATTTTGTGATTTCATGGGCTCAGTTGTGAGGTATAGCCTCCAATTACTTGCCTTTAGTAAATTAACAAGAATTAATCCTTTGGTAAATAAACATCACCCCATAAGGATTTTGGATTATTCTTCATTTACCATATATGGCAGTTTTTCAACCAGTTCTGATTATGTGATCTATCCAAAGTGATCTCAGAAAGATTGGCATGTGGAGCTGCCTAGCTCTGCTGTTCAAAACGAAGTTCCTAAGAGGTCTGCAGTAAGTGATCAATCTCTTTAGTTACTCAGAGTCCAAGAACGTACTCCTAAACCCAGAGAAATTTCCTATTTCATAAAGATGTGCCACTAACAATAGGAGTGACCAAGGCAAATCCTGGGGAGCATAAGTGTAGAATTAAAATGTAAGAGTAAAAAATTTCATGTCTCTTCCACTATGAAAACCTGATGTACTTTTTGTAATTCTCTATAATTGAGTTTTTACATTTAAATAAATTAATAACGGAATTAATTTTTGTCTTTGTAAAAATCAAATGTATAAAAGTAAAAAAAGTGAATAATAAAAGATCCCTGCAGTTGCAATCCCACCTTCAAATGAAGGTAGTAACCATTGCTAACATTGTTGATATGCAACAAATATAGTACCTTAATGTCATTTCATAGTATTATTTACACTGTTGTTGATTTAATTCAATATGTTTCCTAGTAAGAAATTTATCATGAGTACCTACCAAGGCAGTATGTATAGATTTGCTTTATCTTTTTAAAAGACTGCTTGGAATTCCATTGTATCAATATACTCTGATTTATTAAACCTCCTCCCTATTGATCAACTTTTGTCTCCAGGTTTTTGCTATCACCAAAAAAATGCTTCAGTGAACACATTTTTATATACATCTTGGGGATTTCATACCAGAGTATCTGAATCCTTTCAAGTGGAACTTCTTGGCAAAAGAGAATGTATCTTTTGCATTTTGACAGGTACTGCCAAAACAGACCATAATTCTACATTCAGCCAAATTAATTTTACTGATGTCTCATGCCAGTGATTCTGCCTTTGGAGTACTCATGTAGGCAGCCAGCTGTGGATGGAAGAATTTGCTGATTTGACTGACAGAAATTTACATTCAAGGCTGGCTATGATGGCTGACATCAAAGGACTAGATGCGTTATTATGATGTAAAAGAAGGAATTTAAAGACTTCAAGAGCCGTGAATGTTAGGCTTATCTATCCTACATATGCTGTCCACTGAATTCATTACTCACAGCATTTTGTCTTCTCCTCCATTGTTGGAAATAATTGTCAAAGAAGCTCCTGCCACGCTGGAATTGACACTTTTTTGACAATTCTTTCTCAGCCAGGATTCCTAGTGAAGAAGATGGCAGCTCAGTGGCAATCTCAATAGGTCTGAGAAGAATCAGAAGTGTCCTGGGCCAGCAGGGACAGCTAAATGGTATTTGCAAGTGAGTGATCATTTACGATCAGCAGAGGAATGACTAAGTAGTTTTTGTTCAGACATGCAGAGATTTTTGGTACTTCCATATGGACTACACTTTTATTTAGGGGAAAATATACTATGTATGGCTGTACCCTAAACATTGTTTTTCTTTTTTCTTATTTTAATTTCAAAAGCAAGACTTGAAGATAGGTCCTCTGATTCAGACTGGCTCATTAGTCATTGGATCTTATAGTCTAAATATGAATGATTTATCATCCCAAAATCTTTGAATAAAATTGTCCTGGGAGTGGTTGTGAAAGCAAAAGCCTGTAATCTTGTAAGAACATCATATGATACTTTCTGTAGCTTCTTTTGGTCTGACCTGTAACTTTTTAACTCGGGGTCTGTGCTTTGAAGGAAGAGGAAAAACAACAACAACAACAACAACAACAAGAACAACAAAACTACTAATGCCCAGGACAATGTAATTCCTGTGTCCAGAAGACAAATGTAATCTGACTGAGGTCAAGACAAATGTAATCTGACTGAGGTCAAGTTCAGTGTATACATCAAGTTTTGGTTATAAATGGGCTTTTGGTTCAAGTTTATCGGACATAGGTTATTTCTCCAGTTGTCAAATATTATAAATCCTGAAATTGGTTCTTATGAATAAAAGGTCAAATATAAAACTTGGAAGCCTATTAACATCCACCCTATCCCAATTAGGTCAAAGATATTCCTGAAAGAACTGAAGGTATTAGCACCACCACAATAGACTTGTTTCCCAATCCTGCTAGAACAAAACACTGTTGGAGTCTCGAGAATGGTGTAGGATTACTCTAAGATGACTAGGTAGTGACTCCAGTTGCAGATAATGTTTCTGATATAATCAGTTTTATATAGAATATCAGTATATCACCATGAATTTGGAATGCAATTATTTATATGATTTTTAATTTTTTTTATTTCATTGTTTTCAGATCTCAGATGTTAGTTTCTTTTACAGCTGAGACAGAAGTAAATACTTCACTCCTGACTTTGATTTTTAAGTCAACCTGTGTTAGTAAAACAGGTCTTGCTTGGCCCAGCTATATAAATCTTTTTCTATCTGTTACTAGATTTTGTTTGCTAGTGCTGAGGATTTCTATGTCTATAAGAAATATTTAATATAAGAGCTATTGGTCTATAGTTTCCTTTCCTTTGGCTGTTTTGCCTGGTTTTGGTAACAGAGTAACATTGCCTCAGAAAAATAAGTAAGGAACTTGTTCCTTTCTCTTCTTGTAAAGGACTGGTATTAATTATTCTTTGAATGTTTGGTGGAATTAATCAGTGAAGTCATCTGGCTGGAGTTCTTCTATGTGAGACGTTTTTGATTATTAACTTAATCTTTTTTAGTTGCTATAGGTCTGTTCAGATTTTATATTTCTTCTTACTTGAGTCAGAATTGGTAATTTGTGTCTTTCCAAGTCCTCCATTTCATCTACAATATCTAATTTGTTGCCAAACAGGTGTTAATAGTCCTCTGTTAAAATCCTTTTTATTTCAGTGAGGTTGGTAAAGTCCCCTCTTTTGCTCTGTGTTTTAGTAAGTTAAGTCTTCTTCCTTCCTTCCTTCTTTTTTTTTTTTTCCCCTTCAGACCAGCTGGAGTTTGTCAATTTTATAGAACGTTCCAAAGAACTGATCTTTGGTTCATTGATTTATTCTGTTGTTTTTAAAATTTCTACTTTGTTTAGTTTTGTTCTAGTTTTATTATTTCCTTCTTTCTGTTTGCACTGTACTCAGCTACCTCATCGTTTTCTCTTTTTAATTGTTCGCTTATTGATTTGAGATCTTCGTTTTTAATTCAGGTGCTAGAAGCTATAAATTTCTATCCAAACACTGCATTAGCTGCATCTTAAAAGTTCTGAAGTTTTTATCTTTAGTCTCATTTATCTCAAAATATTTTCTAATTTCCCTTTTAATTTATGCTTTAACCCACTGGTTATTTCCCTGTGTATTGTTTCATTTCCACATTTTTGTGAAATATACAAATACCCCTCTGTTACTGATTTGTACTTTAATTCTACGTGATTGAAAATATTCTTTGTATGATTTCAGTACTTTTAAATTCATTGAGACTTGTTTTATGGCCTAGAATGTAGTTTATCCTAGAGAATGCTTCATGTGCTCTTAGGAAGAATGTGTGTTCTGCTGCTGTTGGGTGGAAGGACCTATAGATATGTTATGTTTAATATTGTATTCAAATCTTCTATTTCCTTTATGATCTTCCACATAGTTCTACCCATCTTTGAAAGTGGGGGTATTTAGATCTCTAACTATTATTTCAAATTTCCCATTTCTTCCTCTAAATCTGTCAGTTTTGTTTTATGCATTTTGGAGCTCTGTTGTTAGAGAAAGAATTGATTATGACCTCTCTAGAACACACTTTCTGCAGATACCTGCACTAATCTCTTCTTTATTTCCTTTAGACTTCTACTCAGATATCACTTTTCTGGAAGACTTTTGGTTTTTGTTTTTTTAAGATTTTATTTATTTACTTGAGAGCCAGAGAGGAAGAGCGAGAGCGAGAGAGAGAGAGAGAGCACAGAGGGAGAGGGAGAAGCAGACTCCCCACTGAGCAGGGAGCCAAATGTGGGGCTTGATCCCAGAATCCTGGGATCATGACCTGAGCCGAAGGCAGACACTTAACCAACTGAGCCACCCAGGTGTCCCTGAAAGATTTTTTCATCATTAGCCTTATGCTAGGTTGAAGAGCAATAGTCACGACTCCAGCCACTAAGCACTGCTTTATCATTTGTCAAATTTTGTTTATAGTACCCAAATCTTCCTCGTAATATATAATCTTTACTTATTGTTTGTCCACCAGCCTACCGTAAAATATGACCTGTAAATCATCAAAGACTTTGGTTGACTCCTAAATCTCTGGCACTGAGGCCAATGCTTAGCTCATAGCAGGTGCTTGTTAAATATTTGTTGAATGAATTGAATTAACTAGAACAGCAGTCAGCATACTTTTTCTGTGAAGAGCCAGATCATAAATATTTCAATCTTCTGGGTCATAAAGTCTCTGGTCTCTGTCACAACTGCTAAACTCTGTTAACATATTTTGAAAGCAGCTATACATGATACATGAACAAATGAGTGGCTGCATCCCAATGAAATTCTACCTACAAGAAAAAACAGTGGGAAGGATTTGACCCACTGGTTGGGGTTTGCCAATCTCTGAACTAGAGGAAGACAAGTACAGGAAAAAACTCAGTGACTGACAATGATTTTAGGAATAACACTATGGCATTGTCTAGGGATTCATAAACTAGATGCAATTATGATATTCTCGAAGGGGTCATTATATTGTAGTTGTGCCTACAAGCATTGGATTATGTTGGGCATTAAGAGCTTTGGATAGATGTCCCAAGAATGTGGGCATATATCCCTACCACTCATGGATGTATTTTTCATTCTACAAATATTAATTGATCACCTATTTACTTGGCACTCTCCTAGAGATTGGGAACATATATTAGACATACTGGGTTGCAGTGTGTTAGATAAGCAGTTGGGGTTTATCTCATCTAGCTTACTTTTTCAGAAACTTTGCTCACGCCACAGTTTGGGCAATGGTTCATGTCATCTTGCCTCCCTGGCAGTAGCTGGTTAGATCGTGATGAATGAATACTGGGCAACGACCCACAATGTGAGACTCAACTTAAAAAGATGAGCTGAGGCAGAATATTTGCTCTTAAGCAAGTAGAACTTGGAGGCACAGAGATCAGAAAGAAACAGAAGTAGAGTCTCTGAGTCATTTTAATTGTGGACAGCTGGGATGAATGTCTGTCAACAGGTCCTGGGAAGATCCTAGAGCTGCTTGGGTCCAGAACCACACATCATTCCCAGCCTCACTTGTGCTTCTTTGCTGTTCAATTAAACTAAACTAAAATATATATCTCAACCTAAACTCTATTACCTGGGATGACATGTACTCATAATTTTAGTCAAAAGTTCAACCCACGTCTGTAGCAAGCATGTTTTGCTATTTTGTTGTTGTTGTTGTTCATTTGTTTTTTCTAGCATAACTGAAGGAAGGATTTACTTTAAGTCACTTAATTCAGAAGAATAATTCCTTTCAGAGTTTTTCTCTTTGTTTTAATTTCAGAAATGTGAGTTATTTTGTTTCCCAAAAGAGAATTTTGGAATTTAAAATGATTATTTCACAGGGGAAATTTTTTCCATGTTATTTCTACACATAAGAAGATATAAGGTAAGAAATTACACCTTGCTATCACCACACAATTTTAGGTGGTTTGGTTATTTAGAACATTTGGAATCTATTAAAAGGGTTGAAAGAAAAAAAATCTAAACAATTCATGTTAACATTTGATAATAGTTCTTCTAATGAGACAGAGAAAGTATTAAAATGCTTAGCAATATTTCCATTATTTTGAACCAGTCCCTTATGTTATCGTAAATTATTTTCTCAATTCTTTCCTACTCAGTCATTAAATCTCATTCTCAAGATTGTTTTCATGTTTCTCAATCTCTTGCCTATCCATGGAGTCTTTCACACAGCCCTAAAAACAAAACATAGCACTATTTTGTGCCTGACATTATGATGATTTCTCTCTTTATATATGTGTGTGCATGGGTGTTTGTGTTCGTAAATATATGGAAATTCATGCATGCCAACATATATTAAAATATAAGAGCATCTGGTAATAAGCAATTTAATGTTTTCATTACAGAAGAAAATATGCATTATAGGCATTGTTTTCTTAATTAATGAGTATGTTTCTAAATTTTAGATACAGCAACGGGGCCAGCTAAGTGAACTAGGGAAAGATTAGCAGGGAGTAAGATAAAAGATCCAAATTATATAGAGTTCTGTAAGTCATAATATGGGTTGGTTTTTACTCTGAGATGGGATAATTTTGAGCAGAGGAGTGACAGATCCTTTTAAGAGGATCACTCTGGCTGCCATGTTGAAATGGTTGGAAGGTTCAAAGGTGGAGGTTGTTATACTTGTTCAGGCATGAGATAACAGTGGTGCCCATAGTGATGGGAGGTTGTTAGAAGCAGATCCGTGGAGGGGTGCCTGGGTGGCTGAGTCAGTTAAGTGTCCCTTCAGCTCAGGTCATGAACCCTGGGTCCTGGGATCGAGCTCAGCATTGGGCTCCCTGCTCAGCAGAGAGTCCGCTTCTCCCTCTGCCCTTCTCCCTGCTCATTCTCTCTCATTCGCTTACTCACCCTCTCAAATAAATTTTAAAAATCTTTAAAAAATAAAAAAAATTTAAAAAGAAGATCTGTGTTATGTTTCAAAAGCAGAACAAATGAAATTGTAAATGTGTCATGTGAGAGTAAGAAGACTTTTGCCTTCTTGACTTGTAATTGTTCTTCCATTGTATCTTCATGTGTGTAGAATAGATACAGTTAGTTTCTCAATGTATTTTACAAGGTATTTCATGCTACATACTCTGATGTGGGCATTTATGTATTCATTTCATTTAAGAATATGTTTGCAGCCCTTCTTATGTCTGCATATAGGATGTCAAGTCTCTAACTAGTCCCTAATAACAGACCTTTGAGCTGTTTTTAGCCCTTAGCTACTAAATCTAATGCTTTTATGATTAGCCTTGCACATGAATCATTTGTGTACGTATGCAGGTCTATCTGTTAGAGAAATACTGTGGAGTAGGATTGCTGGGTCAAAGCATTAATGTAGTTATAATTTGAAGAATTAATGCTCAAATTCAATATCTGGAAAAGCTTTTTGAAAAGATGCTGTTCTTTTTTTTTTTTTTTTTTTTTTAAAAGATTTTTTTTTTTTTTTTGACAGAGATAGAGACAGCCAGCGAGAGAGGGAACACAAGCAGAGGGAGTGGGAGAGGAAGAAGCAGGCTCATAGTGGA